>NC_084619.1:22315730-22590730 GCF_033978795.1 Nerophis ophidion
AAAACCACGGCAAAGGTAGATCAATCAAAATGTTTACAAGACAGATATGGTTTCCGATCACGAAGACTATGTTTACACTGCAGGCCATAGTGGCCCAAATTTGATTTTTTTTACAAATCTGTTTTTTCCAGCTGACTGTTTACACCGCACGTAAAATGTGATCTTTATCAGACTCCAGTATAAAGGCGCATAGGCCCCAATGTGGCTTCGACGTCACTTGCATGCGCACTGCGATTAAGTGAAAACAACGGAAGTTGACTGGATTCTGTAATTGAACAAGTAAGTTAGTACAACTGCTACAAAATAAAATAAAAGTTGCCACACCTTAAAAATGTGTTGTTTTTTTGTGAAATTCAAATAAACTAATATGATGTATAAATTAATATATATATTATATATATATATATATATATATATATATATGGTGTAATATATTTGGGGGGGTTCTAATCTTTTATAGGTCTTAAGTAAAGGCATCACGGACATAACAGTTTATTTTTCAACTCACTTGACTGACAGCTCGACAAAAGATGATGCAAAAGTCACATTCAGGACGCGTTTCCGTTTATACTAAAATCACATTTGTAACGATATGATGTGGCCTAAATCTGATTTAAAATGATCAGATTTAAAGCACTTTGCAGCATTTAAACTGTCACTTGAGGATTGAAATTTGGCAAGTCTAAACGGTGCCATAGTCAACATGTGTCAATTCAATCCTTGACACCACTAAACTTTCTCTAAACAAAGTGTTTTTCTTTATTTTACAACGCTGGTTTCAACTGAATGTATACAATGATATACATTATTTTAGTGCATGTACACGTAGCGACTGTGTCAGCACATGCATGCCTGTCAGTCTTTAGGGCTTGTATTACAGCCTGCTTAAAAGGTACCAAACTGATCAGCACTCCCTGGGGGCACCCTCTGTCAGCAAAGTGTCGGACGCTTCTTTTCTCAACACCCTTTTCAGGCCTGAGAGAGCAGAGAAGAAGCACCTTGATGATATCACTAATATTAAGTTTCAGAGTAGTCATTGCTCACCACTGAGAGGCTGGGCGCTGAAGGTGGGCAAGGAGAGGAAAAGCAGTGCTGATAAGAATCTCTCTCTTTGTCTCAGCGTGATGACCTGCGCTGCTGGGTCAAAATCCTGAGGAACTAACTGCAATGGAGGTGTTGAGAAATTGAGGACTAATGTAAAAAGGGTTATAGAATTACTATCACGTGGCGGGTTGGGCTGCATGTTTGCTTAATTGTCCAAGGATTTTTAAGGCACTATGAGAGAAAGCGGCTCTCTCTGCTAAGGATTGTTGCAACTCAAAGTAGCGTGACGCTCTGTGCACTTAATTACACCTGTCAGTGAGGCAAGGCAAAATCTGGTGTTTATCACTTCAGTGACATATAGCAGTGGTTCTCAAAATGTTTTTGATTCAAGTACCCCCTAATCAGAGCAAAGCATTTTTGGTTGAAAAAAAGGGATAAAGAAGTAAAATACCGCACTATGTCATCAGTTTCTGATTTATTAAATTGTATAGCAGTGCAAAATATTGCTCATTTGTAGTGGTCTTTCTTGAACTATTTGGAAAAAAAGATATAAAAATGACTAAAAACTTGTTGAAAAATAAACAAGTGATTCAATTATAAATAAAGATTTCTACACATAGAAGTAATCATCAACTTAAAGTGCCCACTTTGGGGATTGTAATAGAGATCCATCAACACTGAATATTGATTCGTTACATTTCTTTTCACAGTTTATGAACTTACATTCATATTCTGTTGAAGTATTATTCAATAAATATATTTATATAGGATTTTTGAATTGTTGCTATTTTTAGAATATTTTTAAAAAATCTCACGTACCCCTTGGCATACCTTCAAGTACCCCTAGGGTTACGCGTACCCCCATTTGAGAACCACTGACATATAGCACAGTTACACTACATTGCCAAAAGTATACGGCCACCTTCCATGACTCACATATGAACTTGAAGTGCCATGCCATTCCTAACGCATAGGGTTCCTTATGTCGGTCCGTCTTTTGCAGCTATTGCAGCTTCAACTCTTCCGGGAAGGCTGTCTACAAGGTTGCGGAGTGTGTTTATAGGAATTTTTGACCATTCTTCCAAAAGCGCATTGGTGAGGTCACACACTGATGCAGGTCGAGATGACCTGGCCCTCAGTCTCCGTACTAATTCATCCCAAAGGTGTTTTATCGGGTTCAGGTCAGGAATCTGTGCAGGCCAGTCAAGTTCATCCACACTAGACTCTATCATCCATGTCTTTATGGACCTTGCTTTGTGCACTGGTACACAGTCATGTTAAAAGAGGAAGGGGCCCGCTCCAAACTGTTCCCACAAGGTTGGGAGCATGGAATTGTCCAAAATGTTTTGGTATCCCGGAACGTTCAAAGTTCCTTTCACTAAAACTGAGGGTCCAAGCCCAACTACTGAAAAACAACCCCACACCATAATTCCTCCTCCCCCATATTTCACACTCGGAACAATGCAGTCCGAAATGTACCGTTCTTCTGGCAACCTCCAAACCCAGACTCATTTATCATTGGAAGAATTAGGAAGGAAATTTCACGACTGGATTCGTTGCACAGGTGGCATCCCATGACACTTCCACGCTGGAAATCACTGAGCTCCTGAGAGCGGCCCATTCTTTTATAAATGTTTGTAAAAACAGTGTCCATGCTAAAATGCTTGATTTTATACACCAATGGCCGGGCCAAGTGATTAGGACACCTGATTCTGATCATTTGGATGGGTGGCCAAATACTTTTGGCAATATAGTGTATTTAAATTTCACACCATGTCATGCTGATGATATTTACCTTGATGCACATTTACCCCACTTTGGTGTTCTCATGCACATTTTGTCCAATCAAAATCCAAAAAAAGCAACCTCAACTGATTTAGTTGTACATATAACAACCTTGTTCCTCAATATATTGAAATATCAGATGAACAATGAGGTTTGCATGACCTTGAAAATCAGCACACACTTACATGGAGCCCAGGAAACATCAAAAATATATTTTTTTCAATTACCCGTGCATGTTATGAGGCACAGTCATGGCCGTTTAATGCTGCGTGCAATGTAACCAACACCTGTAAGTCAATGAAGCCATGTTCTTTTCGGAGATAATGTTGCACATTCACTGCGTGGGTTCCTTATGGTTATTACATTTTAAAAGAATTGTAGATAAACTACGTTAAAAGAGAAAGTAAGCAGATATTAACAGTAAATGAACAAGTAGATTACTGAGTACATTTTTACCAATTGTCCTTAATAATTTTGACAAAATAATAGAATGGAAAATGACACAATATGTTACTGCATACGTCAGCAGCTAAATTAGGAGTCTTTGTTTGTTTACTTACCACTAAAAGACAACTTGTCTTGTTTGTTCACAATTTTATTTCAGGGCAAACATGCAATAAGAAACATATCTTTAATGTACCCTAAGATTTTTTGTTAAAATAAAGCCAATAATGCAATTTTTTGTGGCCCACTTTATTTAGAAAAGCATCGAAAAGTACCGAACAGCATCTAAATTATTTTAATATCAGTACCAAAATATTGGTGTCGGGACAACACTACCGTTTACTGTTATCCCCAGCAGGTATCCAAGGTGAACGGCCTCTGTCATGTTAGAACAGGGGCCTCAGACGTTATTCTGCTGCCCCCAACTTAATATGAAAATTTAATATTAGTGCGGCCCGCAAGTTTTATATGAATGGCGCTTGACAGCGTTGTGTGCGGAGCTGAAGGAATCTACCAATCACGGTGTGGTATATGGCTCTCGAGGGCGGAACATTGACGTCACTTGCGTGATGTAAGCAGAGAAACGTTTTGTCGCTTTTCCACAAAAGTCACACGCGCTCTTCCTCCCTCCAGCTCTCTCTGTCCCTGTGGGTGTGTCTCTCTCGCACCCTCCCCCGGCGCCGCTGTTACAGTCCTGGCCGGGGAGACGAGCGGTCCGGTAGCTTCCAAAGCATTCCGCCGAAGGGCCGAGCGACAATACAAAACTGTGGTGCACTGGACCCCAGCGCTGATACTCCGACAGAGAGTCGCCAGGCGAATCGGACGTGTAACACATCAGTCGTGATGTTAGCCCGTTCGGGGCTAATTGTGCTACCATAACAGTAAACTCTATAGAGTGCTCATAACAAAATTCTAGCTGCCGACATGGCGACATACAACCTTCACCGGGGGTACCGCGCATGCTCGTCATTACGGTTGCATGCCGGGTAGTGTAGTTCTTATATTCTCTAGCTCATAACATCACAATAAGTATGTGTATACATTGTTGCTGACTGGAAAAATCGAATTATTATTGTTATTAACTATGACTGATTTATTAACTTAATTCTCATTTTGTTCATTTATATTTTGATTTTGTTTTGTGTTGAAAATAAAAATAGACATTTAAAAATATTTTTTTAAGAAATCTTTTCTTGCGGCCCAGCCTCACCCAGACTCTGCATCCAGTGGCCCCCAGGCAAATTGAGTTTGAAACCCCTGTGTTAGAACAAGGCAGACAAGAGAATTCGGCGAGTCAGATCCGTGATAAGGATTGCCTCTCAAGGCTGGGCGTGAGCCAAGGTGTGGACGATGCCTCGGTCTCACAGCGGACACCTCCCCATTATGCAATGTTTCTCCTTGAAAGAGCGCCACTGTCCTCGTCATTAATTACTTTGCAAATTACACATTTTGTAGGAACTGTCTATACTAAAGTATGTCAACATCGCTGACATGCTGTCTCCGCGCCAGATAATTGCGTGCATTTTGCATTATCATATCATCTTGTTTCAGCAGTGCTGTTTCGGTGATCAAAGTTTTTTAGATTGGTTTTCATGCACAGTAAAATATATTTTTTTAAAGGAGAGCTTATTTTTTCTCATGCACACAGAAAAAACAAAGCAGGAGTTTTGAAACATTTCCACTCTTGCCAGAGTTTTACAGAAACCTTTCGGGACAAAAACCTATGTTTGTGCAAGTACGAGTGCCCTAAGCGCAAAAACAAGTGTTTTTCAAAATGCCTGTATTACAGTGACGTGCGGTGAACTAAACACCAGGTGAGGCATACATGCTTTTTTTTTCTTCTTACTTAAATTCATATGTGCAGCTTTAGTCATTGTTGATTTAGGTTGCACATTAGAGTTACAGGGGGAACAAATGGAGTTATTCACTTTCATAAAAACGTTATCATGATGATATTATGATATGATAAATGGGTCCAAAAACTATTTGATAAAGTTGTTATTAAATATTTTTTGGTCCCATTTGCTTTCAACAAAATAAATTAAGTATTGTGAGTGTGTAATACCTTTCAGTATTTGTATCTGAAGCAGCAATAGCTATCCTCCATGAAAAGGTACTTTGTGTGATCGCATTAATTTTGTCTTAAAAGTCCAGTTTAGAGAAATATTTCATCTTGGATACAGTATATAATCCTCCATATTGGCAATCATTTAATTTACTTTCATTCCAAAAAATTTAACAATATTTTTGCATCTGACAAAAAAACAACCACAAATGCTGGCTTACTCTAATAAAAATGCCATGTTCGTTATAAATACAGTTAAAAAAAAAAGAAAAGAAAAAATGCTGACTCTCACTAGAGAGACCTGTGTCTCCTTGCTTGAGCGCCCCCACTTCTCCCAGTGTGGCGAGTCAGAGTACTGCTGAAGCATTGAACTGCTAGTTGACAATATATCGCCCCCTACCTTGAGGCAGAGGTATTTGCTGCCTCAAGACCTGCCTTTTCCACGTGGCAACAAGCATGCGCCCCCTTGCACACACGCCCAATAAACACTGTGTGTAGCCGTGGAGGCACCGCCTGTGTCTGCCTCACTTCTCATCTGCTGCATTGTTTTGATCAGGAAACATGGAAGTTTGAACATGAAAATTATCCAAATACCACACCAAAATCACATAGAAAGCATACACCAAAAGAGAAATATTAAAACCTATTTTATTTTATTACTTCGTTTTGGAACATCTCATGGTTAAGCCAACTGGTGGCAGGTGAGGCACTGCCTCACTTGCCTCCCCTGACAGCACGTCGCTGCTGTATTATGTGGACTGTGGTCATGGCCTGAATCTCTTTTGCCTTTTTTGCAAGTGGCAAAAAAAATATCACCATGATGTTTTTCATATCAACCAATCTTGATTATCATTACTTTTTATTTCATGTTTTATTTTATTTTTTTAATTTAAAGCAGATTGTCCCATGAAGAATTAGACCGAATAACCCAACCCAACTATTTACTACCACAGTATCTGGTAACAGATATTTCCACCATGTTTGACAGAGGTAATATATGCTAACAGCTGACAACTGTCATTTTGTTTATATATATGTATTTACTAGATGTACCACAGTGCAGCTAACGCACGGTACGGTCGTACCTGGTTTTAGGGCTACGGTTTTGCTTCTGTTTTCTGTTATACCGGTACTACTGTGCCCGTTACTTCAACAGCTGGGACAAGTTTTTTTTTAATACATGTTATATCAGAGGAGTGGAATCTTTGCAGACACAAACAAAAAGCGTAATACTGTATTTAAAAATGCCTTTTCTGATTAAATTAGTGGGTGTGTTGATTCTCTCAGTCGGGACCAATACAGTCAAATAGAAGTTCTCAGTGTGCCTGTAAGTCCACATTCGGGGACAGGATTACTGGTGAGGGGCAGCAGACGGTGCTACTAAAGCCGCTGCTCCTTTTAGAAGTTGTGTTTCAACTTCTATGCTAGTGTTAGTCATATTTCTGTATTTTGTTCTTCTGTGTTGCACTTACAGCTTTGAGTGGGGACAAGGTATAACGCAATTGAACATTAATTATACCGTGAGTAGACGGACTTTCACAACGGTGGAATGAGATGGTGGCGCACAGACACACACACGGACACACACACACACACACAAACAGGATAACAGTCAATAAGTGTGGATTGTTTCATGCAGGATAATACCAAGCACCATTGCTTCCCTACTGTTTACTACTGCGGTAACTTCACACAGACATTTTCGCCATGTTTGATCGAGGAAATATGCTAACAGCTGATCACGGTGATCGAACTCAAATAATTAAGATCAACGATCACGATCATATAATCACCCAGCCCTTTTTTCTTGATTACTTGTTTGATGCTCGGGAGCTGTGATAACCCCTGTGTACAGTTACAAGTGGAGAAGTCTAGTAATTAAAAAATGACCTATTTATTCAACCTAGACAACATACTAACAACCCCTGTTAACCTTATACTATAAAAAACAGCATTGTATTTGCGTTTATATATTCTATTGTTAACATTTGTAGTATTCATATAGAAAACACTAAATCTAAACGATTGACCTAACCATTTGATTTAGGAATATGCAGACTGATCGGCCACCATATAATCTGCCGACTTTGTGATTGGCATTGCCGATTAGTGTTGATCACAAACGTCGATCCCCTCTGACTGACATTATGCTTTTTTAGTCCCCTGGCTAAAAAACAGCTTCCAATTAAATTTTGTGTCTCCATACAGTGTGGAGTTTCTCATCTAAACGGTATAGCTCGTTTGGTGGAGTGGCTGTGCCAGCAACTTAAGGGTTGCAGGTTCGATACCCGCTTCCGCCATCCTAGTCACTGCCGTTGTGTCCTTGGGCAAGACACTTTACCCACCTGCTCCCAGTGCCACCCACACCGGTATAAAAAAAAAAAAAAATGTAACTTAGATATTGGGTTTCACAATGTAAAACGCTTTGAGTCACTTGAGAAAAGCGCTATATAAATATAATTCACTTCACTTCAACAATAATCACCTCTATTATGGCAAATAAAACTGCATTAGCCAGTTTCATTATCAAGTTTAATTATCACTGGTAGATATGGCTAAACAGGTTACTTTTATTTAGTTATTGCGTTCTATTCACTATGTTTTTGTAATAGAGGAGAATTAAGGACTAGTTTGAAGATTGTGTTGATATTGTTAAAATGTCAATAGCAGTCACCATAAATAAATTAACAATTATATTGGTATTAATATCAACAACATGAAACCCGGATCGAAACATTCTTAATTTAATTAGTTTACTTAACAAAACAAAGTTGTTGGTCTACATGTCCTACAAGTTATCAACAGTGAAAGTTAAATAACACTGGGGGAAAAAGCTGTTAATTATTTGGCACACACATTTGCAAATTAAAATAACCTCACCTTTTTGAAAAAATACAGTGTTTGCTAGCCTTTTTAGGTGGTCAGAAACAATATGTCAAATGAGAGTTGAATAAGACGATAAATAAAATATCACGGGTAAGCCATTATGTTGTCCTATCAGGAACATAAAAGAAGCTGCGGGGGAAAAGCAGTTTCAAGACACTTTCTTTCATATTAATGCACTTAGTTTATTGCTTTCTAAATTGTAAAGCACCCAAACTATTTCAGAGGCTCTCTGATCAATCTCACATATTGGCTAATGACATAAAAGCTTTACAGTTCCCCCATCTCTGATGCAAACACTTTTCGGCCATGAAAGAAAGATGTTGAATTGTGCAATGATAAACACCCATAAACCCCTGTCTAATTTTTTTTTAGGAAGCTGTTATAGGGCCATCTTGAGAAGGGCTTTCATTCTCTCACAGCGAGATTCTTCTCATCCATAAAAAATGCAGGTAAAAGCTGAGAGGTAGCTATAAACTGCCAGTTTGTTCATTTAAGTAATATCTTGTGAGCATCATCACTATTAGGTGCTCTTCCTTTACTCGCTGGACTTCTTGCAGGACACTACCTTGAAGGCATAGATGTGTAAATATATGGGCCAACTGTCCGCTGGCAACAGAGAGTATTTCAGTAGTGTTATTGTTGAATCTTGAATGTAATATTTAATTGTTTTTGCTTCCAATGAGAGCTCCTGCAAAAGTCATATTTTCTAATGTCCGTGTGACACAAACCAGGTAAATAAATACATGGATTTCATTTTTTTACTTAAGTGTTAAACAGATACATCTTATCAAATGGACAATTTGAAAAAAAATATCCCTTGACTCAAGTATGCATGGTCCTAATGTGTTTTTGATGATACAGGACAACTACATAGACAATATAACTGCATTCTAAGGTTTTTTTTAATCAACAAAACTGCCTAGCCACTATGTAACCAAAGTGGTAACTGTCTCATCTGTGAAACATGGGAAATTACATCTATCTGGCGTACACAGTAAACTAATCCAAATCTCTGCCGGTTATAACTTCCTCCAATCTCTGTCTTCATATTCTCTATACCCACCTGGCAGCATTCAGAGGAAGACAATAAACAAACAGTCTGCATATTGTCTTTGGTCTATGCCATTTTTTTTTTTTTAATAGTCGCTTGTCTATCTTCCACAAATTATATTCTTAAAAAAAGACACCTGCTCCAGACAGGAAGACAATGATGGATGGTAGATCCATGGCTAATATCAAAAATTGGACTGGGAGAAAGGAATTAAATATGAGGTATTTACAACAGTTTTAGACACTTGAGATATAGTTAGCTTTACAATCATACAGAAGATAAGAAAGCAGTGACCTAGATAAAGTGCATACTATTTAATGATGGAGACAAGATATTTCATTATTAGAAAACTATGCCTTGATTTTTTTTAAGTCATTTGAGTAATCCTTTATACAATCAATACACTGTTAAAAAGTTGCTAAGAATTTTTCCATGAAAACAACAGTGATACCGTTTTTCTATTTACAGTAATGCACTGTAAAAACAATGACCGAAGATATTAATTTTAAGTACTGGCAGCTCAATCACCAGAATTGTATTGTAAAAAAAAAAAAAATTACCAAAAAAAAAATAAAAAAAAAAATAGGATAATTCAGAGCAATTTGTTGATTTGGTGAACAAAACACCCTATCGACCAAGCTGCCATTTTTCATATTAAAAATAACAACTGTGCCATTCTACAATTGCCAATAACTTGTGTAAAATAACACAGTAAATATTATGGCAAATTGATGACAACTGAGCTAGCAGTTTTTTACCCAAAATTCTAGATTCATTATTACAGTGTACATAACAGTTTGTTCCCACTGCCACCTGGCTGGATGGTTTCTTGCCTTAAACCTTGCATAATGTATGTGGTTTATACTGTAAATGAAAATTCATTGGTTAAATTCCATATGTTCTGACAGTTAATTATTGCTTTTAACAGGGTTTTGTTTTGTTTGTTTATTTCAAACATAATGTTTAGCTTCTAGTAGTAGGGAATTTAATAATAAAAAAAAAGTTGAATTTGGACCACAGGTTCGGAAATCTGGGCTAGTTGTGTGCATCTTGCAGAAGAATACAAAAATATCACCCACAGCATTGGGAATTCTGATCCATCACGAAGCCTGTGTAGTGTTCGACTTATTGTCCTTTTAATCCGCTTTGTTTGCGCATGGAGGGGGAACCAAGATTCTATTAGAGAGATTAAATTGTTTCCATAGCCAACTGAGGCATCAAAGGCCAACCAAATTGCAACCCCTGGTGGGTTTCACTTAAGTCACTTATTTGTGCGTTTCATCATGCTAATGGCAGAAGCCATCATCCCATTATACTGCCACAGCTGAGCGAGGTTAGACAAATGCAGTTTGTTGGAGGTTGCACAACCTTCGAGTCAGGTCTTGCAGCGCTCTTTCTGTACATCACAGCAAATCATCAGCTTGTCAATAGCTACTCTAAGCAAACCTTTGAACCCCGCTGCATTAACCACCTCTTCACTGAGGGGCACTTTTCAATCTCATCTTTCTCTACTCTTAACTAAAATTACTTGCTGTAATGTGTTACGCAAACAAGCTTTGTATCCATTAGTCCCAAGGCAGTTACATTAAAATACTGACTTGAAGCTGAAATATCATTCAAAATTATAAGTTCATCAAGTATAATTGAGTCATATCTCTCAGACCTTCCTTAGACATGGTACAGTTTATCACAGCCAGAGGAACATTGATGTGTTTCTATTACCATTGCACAGAAGGAAGCACTTTATCTATAATGACTTCACAGTCCCTAAGCCCTACAGTAACCACACAATCACTTGTGTCAACAGAGGAAAATCCATTTCATCAGGATGCCCAGTCACTGCTTAGCATCCATGAGGACAACAACTGTGATGCCAAGAGGACCCAGAGAGCAGCTGGTGATTACTGGCTTTCACTGCATTGGCTGGGGAGTTTTTCATTAATAGATAACGCATGTTCAATTAAAAAGGTCAGTTCATCACAGTGACATGTTGCATCATTGCAGCCGGCCCTTGTAGTTGACATATAAACTGCACTGATACAAAGAAATAGAGAATACATTTCTCCATCAGTAACTCCCTTGGATCGCTATTTGGTGCTAAACAGTTTTGGAAATTAAAATGGTACCTCACCTTACGAGTGTTTTGATATATGAGCTGTCTTTCTGACAATTGTTCTTCAAGTTGTAAACAAAACCATGAGATACAAGCATCCCTGCCATTAACAGGCATTGCAAATGCCACAGTGAATCCTGTAATATCCAACCAAAACATCTGGTACTCCTCGCTAACATTAGCTCTCTAACTAGGGGTTAGCATAACTTTGATTTCCAACCATGGGAAGGAAGAAAGGGAGTGTGAAAGAGAGTACTGAGAGAAAGTGTATGATATTCACTTAATTTAATAAATGAATCAAACCTTATTGATTTAGCCCTTAATCACAAGTGTCTCAAAAGGCTTCACAAACTCACAATGACATCCCCTGAACTTAAAGCACATTTGGGCAAGAAAAAATAGAAGAAACCTTGAGAAGGAATCGCAGATATAGGGACCCCCTTCAAGGGGCAATGGATGTTGAGTGGGCACTGAATACAGGTATTGAATTGTTAAAATTGTTCAATTCCCATTGGGAAGCCAACAGATAATCATGGCGGGGAAGTGTATCTTCTTAGAGGGCGGTGTGGCTCGCATGGTAGAGAGGCCGTGCTGGCAATATGAGGGTTCAGGTTAGATTTCCCGCTTCCGCCATTGTAGTCACTGCCATTGTATCCTTGGGCAGGACACATTACTCACCTGCAACAGTGCCATCTACATTGGTTTGAATGTAGTTTAAAGATGTAAATAATGGTTTTCACTATGTAAAGCCTGCGATGAGGTGGCGACTTGTCCAGGGTGTACCTCGCCTTCCGCCCGACTGTAGCTGAGATAGGCGCCAGCGCCCCCCGCGACCCCAAAAGGGAATAAACGGTAGAAAATGGATGGATGGACTATGTAAAGCGCTTTGAGTCATGAGAGAAAAGCGCTATCTAAATATAATTCCCTTCACTTCCATACTCATACAGTCAACTACCAAGAGATGGCTATAGCTGTGTATGGAAGAGTGGTCCAAAGAGTAGTCCATCTTGGGGAGGCAACGCAGAAAAGCGTCAGATCAACAGGTCTAAAACAGGGGTCTATTTAAAAGCTAGAGCATATAAAAATGTGTAATGGTGGGACTTGAATGCTTCCACGGAAGTAGCATCCTAAATGTTACTGGTAGGGCATTCCAGAGTACTGAATCCCAAGTGGAAAACGCTCTGGAGCCCCCAGACTTTTTAAGGGCTCTGGGGGTACTAGTATGGAACATAGATTTCAGAACGGAACATTGGGTGCAACTCAATCAACAAGAGAAGATGGGGCTAAACCGTTTAATATTTTGTACATAAGTAATAAAACCTTAAAATCCTAAAAAAAAAAAAATCCTTAAAATCAAAAATGTGTACTGGGAAGGTGGATCAGTTTAGGCGTAATATGATCAAACTATCTTGTCCTAGTCAAAAGTTTGGCAGCTGCATGTTGTACTACTTGCAATGTTTTAATGCTGGACATGGGGGGACCCGTAAATAATACATTAAAGTAATCAAAATGAGATGTAAAAAACGCATGACAATTATCTTAGCGTCGGTTGTGGACAAAAATGGGACGAACTTTAGCGATGTTACAACAACAACAACAACAACAAAAAGAAGGTGGTTTTAGTAAGATTCCTATTGAACATCTTAAACCTAATTTGGGTCAAATATAATGCCAGGATTTTTTACAAGGTGCCTTTAGAAAATGGTTTTATTGTCAAATTTCAAAGTGGTATCCTTTGAGAAGTGCCTCTGCTGAACAGGGCCGATATAAAATATCTTCGTTTACTTAGCATGAAGATGCAAAAAGTTAAGACACGCCCTCCGATGACTACAATCTGATAACACTGAAAGCGAATACCATCTTCGCATAGGACATCGCAGATAGGGATACAGGGTCAAGAACCGATCCTTGTGAGACTTCGCAGGTGACATTAACTCACTCAGAGGTCAGATTGTTATGGGGTACAGTGTGTCCTTTCGATGAGATGGGGGCTAAACCAAGAAAATGCTCAATATGACACACAGATACATGATTTTATGTGATCTAAAATAATGTTATCAGAGCTATCGAAGGCAGAGCTGAGATCAAGAAATAGCAATATAGACAATGTATCGACACTTACAGTTAGCAACAAATCATTAGTCTCTTTTGGAAGGGCCGTCTCAGTCGATTGATTTGCCCTGAAAGTCGACTATAACCTGGACACAAACTATTCTTCCTTCTCCCCTCAGGCAGGAGACTACGGTCCATCCAGACACACACCTCCCGCCACCTGAACAGTTTTTTCCCCTCCGCCATCAGACACATGGACAATAACAATATCTGATAGCTCAGTTACAGCTCATTTTATTACCCATTCTGTGTTATATGTGTTTTATGTTGCACGATTGCACCAAGAACAATTCCTAGTTTGTGAACCCGTTCTCAAACAATGGCAATAGAACAGATCTGATTATGATTCTAAAAGTAAATAAATATTGTTGGACACTAAGAGCCCGATTTACTAACTTCTAAATACCTTGCACTAAACAGCATTTGCAATATATAAAATTTGGCGTGTTGCGTGTCTCCTAACAGTGCGTGTGCAATTGAAAAGTGGCGCAGACCCCCTTATTTAAATGACAATTTTGCATGTACTATACGGGGCATCACCATGCCCTGTATGGACATTTTAGAAGCAGTCTGGCAATGCATCAACATTGACACCAGTTGTTTTATGTTTTAACTGCTGAAGGTGCATTGGGAGGAGGCTGTACTTACTGTGCTCAAAGCTTCAACAATTAGTTTCCTCAGTTCCCAAACGTTTATTGAGTGTTTTTAAAAGAAAATGTGATGTAACACAGTGGTGAACATGCCCTTTCCAACTACTTTGGCACATGCTGCAGTCATGAAATTCTAAGTTATTATTATTTGCAAAAAAAAATAAAGTTTATGAGTTTGAACATCAAATATCTTGTCTTTGTAGTGCATTCAATTGAATATGGGTTGAAAAGGATTTGCAAATCTTTGTATTCTGTTTATATTTACATCCAACACAATTTCCCAACTCATATGGAAACGGGGTTTGTGTGTGTGTGTATATATATATAATATATATATATATAAAAAAAAATATATATATATATATATATACCCGATTGTAGCTGAGATAGGCGCCAGCGCCCCCCGCGACCCCAAAAGGGAATAAGCGGTAGAAAATGGATGGATATATATATATATGACATACATCCATAAACGTGGATGCATATGCAAAAGTGCAATATTTATCTGTACAGTAATCCACACCTTATTTTGTAAATGCAAACACTATGCACCTTATTGCTCTTTTATCCTGCACTACAATGAGCTAATGCAACTAAATTTTGTTCTTATCTGTACTGTAAAGTTCAAATTTGAATGACAATAAAAAGTCTAAGTCTAAGTCTAGATCATAAATAAAGGCCTCTCACCTTGATAGTACAAAACCCAAAATCGTAAATACAATCATTTGCAAATACTTTTCAACCTATATTCAATTGAGTACACTGCACAACCAAGATATTTAACATCCAAACTGGTAAACTTTGTAATTTTTTTGCCAATATTAGCTCATTTGGAATTTGATGCCTGCAACATGTTTAAAAAAAGCTGGCACAAGTGGCAAAAAAGACTGAGGAAGTTATGGAATGCTCATCAAACACTTATTTGGAACATCCCACAGGTGAACAGGCTAATTGGGGATAGGCGGGTGCCATGATTGGGTATGAAAGCCATTTCCATGAAATGCTCAGTCATTCACAAACAGGGATGGGGCGAGGGTCACCACTTTGTGAAAAAATGCGGGAGCAAATTGTCAAATAGTTTAAGAACAACATTTCTCAACAAGCTATTGAAAGGAATTTAGGGTTTTCACCATCTACAGTCTGTAATATCATCATAAGTTTGAGAGAATCTGGAGAAATCATTGCATGCAAGTGATAATATTACGGACCTTCAATCCCTCAGGTGGTACTGCATCAAAAAGTGACAGTATTGTGTAGAAGATATCACCACAAGGGCTCAGGAACACTTCAGAAAACCACTGTCAGTAACTACAGTTCATCGCTACATCTGTAGGTTTATTTTTTTGATTGATTTAAATTTTTATAAGTAGACTGCACAGTACAGTACATATTCCGTACAATTGACCATTAAATGGTAACAACCAAATAAGTTTTTCAACTTTTTCAAATCGGGGTCCACGTTAATCAATTCATGGTATTATTTAATTCATTGTAAGGTGCAAGTTAAAACTCTACAACGCAATGCGAAAGCCATTTATCAACAATACCCAGAAACGCCGCCAGCTTCACTGGGCCCCAGCTCATCTAAGTATTGTGTTTGATTGACATAAAGAGTGCCATGCTGCTGTGATCGTGACGCTAATGAGGGAAATGAGAAAAAGGATACGTTTAGTTTGGGCAGTTGATTTCCTGGTAGAAATATTAGTCCCATTTATGTTTCATGTCTGCAGTTGTTTTTATTGCGTGAAGGTCATATTTTGTCTTAGATGTCCCTGTTTGATAGCGATATCAAGATTCAGTATATGCTGTTGAGCCTACGAGAGATTTATTAATTTATTTTATTAATGCTATTAAAGATATTTTCTTGATGCTAACAAATAGCCCCAAAGGCGCGAGAATGTCTGCATCCGTGTAGCACTTGGCTTTCCTGCACAACAACTAAGCCTTTAGTTCCGGTTATGAAAATCAACAACATAAATACGGTGGATTGGACCAAAAATAATATTAATTACGAGGACTTAATATGACGTTAATTTATTTGCATAACCAGGTGTTTGTAGTTATATTTAGGCATAAAACCAACAAAGAAGAACACAAACTAATGCGACCGGTTGTATTTTCGTACGTTTAGTTTTGCTTTCAAACATTAATTATATACAGGAAGTAAAAAATAAACTATTGCATCACAGAAAGTTTCTCAAACAAATCAAATGTTTAAACAAACATTTTACAAAGTGATCGCTGCAGACACGAGCATGCTCCAATTGTATGCCAGAGATGATGAAAGTAATTATTTTTAGGAGCAATCTCCTTCGACGCACTTTCATTTTTTCCATGACTTGATCACTCTTGTAAAAAACATTCTACAATCACTCCCATTTGTTTTAATGCTATTATAATGACTATTATGTGAATTAAGCAGCAAAGAAGAAAAACGGACGTGACATCATATGCAACCCATCAATAGGACACCATAGTAAGTCAGTAACATAAAAAACTATTACATTGAGAAAAGGTGCTTCTTTGGGTATCCAAAACACACTGAATGCGGATTTCAGGGTAAATACAGGAATTGTGCTTTCATAACCTAAATGCATTAACATTCAAATTGCACTTTTAACATGTATGCATGTAACCAATTAATCGTTGTAGCCCTAGTGCCTCCACCATTTGACTAAAGTGTGTCTCTGAAATGCTCAGAGAAGAATAATACTATGGTTGTTATGGCTATGGTTGGTCAAATGGATAACAAAGCTTTCTCGTATTAATATGTGTTCAAAAGACATCTGCCTTGGCTCTTCTAGTTTTGGTGCTTCTCAAAGATACTTGTAGAAGAAGAAACTAAAATCAGCATTGGTTTCCTTTGATTGGCTATTTAAAAATACATCTGCAAAGCCATCCATCCATCCATTGTGCATTATGTTTAATTAATGGATTCCACGTCGAGGGCAAAGCTCTATGAGTGCACCCTACCCTAAAACTTACCTAAAATCCTGTAAATTTAAGATAGACTCCCTGCCTCTGCAGCTTTGAGGAAGACAGGACATGGTCAGAAATATTTCAAGCATTGTCTTTGGTTTAAAGGTTCTTAAAAAAATCTATTTAGCAATTTCTTACCACACCTCAACAACAATAGGGGATTCTTCTTTACCCTAATAAAAAGGCAAACATCTGCAGAGACGATTTCTCCTCAGACAAAAAAAAAGACAAATTGAAAAAATGAAAAGCAATTTTCATTCAGGGCCTGCTCTATCAAACCTTTTACTTTATCCTTGCCTCATATGATTCAACTAATCTGTCCTCATATTGCAGTAGAATAAAAATACACTGTTCAATTTGCAACACGACACATCTTAAACAGAGCTGTTAAATCGACAGCTGTTTCCAAATTTTTATTTTATTACAAATGCAGCAGATGAAAATTTGGATATTTTCCGGACTGCCGAAAATAAACCGTTGCTGACAATCCAAACAATGTCTTGAACATTTAATTTTTAACCTAAAACGTTTTTAAAAGGAACATATGAGTAAGGGCAAAAAAGAGGATTAATCCAGCTGAAATGCAGAAACATGCCAGCCATTACTTGGTCAAACCAGCTTTCCAAACTGATATGTCAATGTTTGGTAGGACCACAGTGACCCTTACAGGTGACAAGCTGCAATAGCACGGATTCCACTGCCTATGCTGCTGCTATTTATTTATACTCCACAAAAAACAGCTCCAAAATCAGAAATTTGGGTGTATTTCTGTATTATCTAACAATGCAATTTTCGACAAAAAGGCAAAGATTTTTTCTTCAACATTGACTATTTAGTATTACCCAGAGAAATACCTTGAATTTCTTCTGTTCTATGTAAAGATAAAGGACACAAAACAGAAGCGGAAATAAACCTTCTACCATTATAAGAGATTGTGCTCCTCTTTGAATACACAACTCATAGGTCTGATGGAGGGGACCCAGCTTATGTGAAGAATAAAGTGGTGTGTTAAAAATATTTGTTACTGGTGGGAGGAGAACAGGAAGGAAAACATGGCATGCAAACATCAACTTCCCGACCTTCAAAACAATGGCTTAGGACGTCTATCTTTTGGGGATGCAGGGCCTGGATATCTGGTCTCAATCACGAGTAATGTCAAACCATCCTCAACCATTAGTTTGACCCTCTGCTGTGTGTCCAGCTGTGAGATTGTTTGACTTATAAGTTAGGGAGGCTGAGTTATAAAATGCATGACTGAGAATGAGAGCAAGGCCATTTGTCCAAATGCAGAATAAGATCATACCCCATTTGCAGACTAAGCAATGCTGAATATTCCTGAAAGTGGAGGCAGCAAACGCCCTGCACCAACAACTCGCACAAAACTATTCAAATCATGTGATAATTTTGCTCAAGTTAGTTTAGGTTGCAGAGATTTAGGAAGAAAAACAAAACATATGCGAATACTATGGTTGAGTTGGCTAAATTGCTCAGTTGTTTTAGTCTCTCCGAATCAATTCCACATTTCAGGAGTGTTAACACACTTCTTTGATCTAAACTCAAAGCAAATCTAGCTTCTGCTGTGGCAGTAGATCACTCTGTAAGGACTTGGCTTGAGGATCTGAATGTGCCCATAACAAATGCAGCTACTGAATACACATTGGGACTGGTTGTTTAAGAGCTTTCAGTTCACCTGCCAGGCACTGCTCAGGTGATTGTTTGTGTGCAGTCCTTTCAGTGTGAAATATACAGTAAGTAGGTGTCTCCCAGACTCAATCTCCTTTCATGCTGCCTTTTTTTACCCAAACTCACTGTTCTGCATCAACGGTACCGACACAGAATCGGTGGACGGATAGTAGTTGAGCTGGAGTCTATTCCAGTTGATTTTGAACAAGACGCTGGACTTGAGGCCAGTCAATCACAAGTCGGACTGCAGATGTACACTATTTTAGTAATCGAGTACTCTATTGATTGGATTGTTAGATCAATCGAGTAATCGGATAAAACACACTTTATAGCCTCGATGCATATTTTGGGGAAAATAGAATAGGCCCTGCGATGAGGTGACAACTTGTCCAGGGTGTACGTTGCCTTCCGCCCGAATGCAGTATCCCATCCTCGTTGCCATTGTTGTGTGCCTAACTTGTCACTTATTAGCAATTTAAGCTTAATAATACACTAAGAGAAAGCTTATTGTGTTTTGTAATGTGTTTTGTAAAAATGTAACTCAATAGCCTATATTGATATTATAAAGTCGTTATCAAATACCTCATGCAATTGTTCAATATGACTTCAAACCATAAACATCATTAATTCTCTTGTCTCAATGTAGGCTTACGAAGCAATGGGCTACCTGCTGCCACTGACTGGTATTGCAGGAGTATTTCATGGTTACTCTGCTGATCTACAGACAGCACAGACACTCTACAATGGCACGTTGTTTGCGGATTATAATAATTGGTTTGCAAAAAATTTTTTTTCCGACGAATTAGGTGAAATTGCATAATTTCCTACGGCACACCAAACATTATCTCACGGTACACTAGTGCAGTGGTTCTCAACATTTTTTCAGTGATGTACCCCCTGTGAACATTTTTTTTTTTAAATTTAAGTACCCCCTAATCAGAGCAAAGCATTTTTGGTTGAAAAAAAGAGATAAAGAAGTAAAATACAGCACTATGTCATCAGTTTCTGATTTATTAAATTGTATAACAGTGCAAAATATTGCTCATTTGTAGTGGTCTTTCTTGAACTATTTGGAAAAAAAGATATAAAAATAACAAAAAATGTGTTGAAAAATAAACAAGTGATTCAATTATAAATAAAGATTTCTACATATAGAAGTAATCATCAACTTAAAATGCCCTCTTTGGGGGTTGTAATAGAGATCGATCTGGATTCATGAACTTAATTCTAAACATTTCTTAACAAAAAAAGAAATCTTTAACATCAATATTTATGGAACATGTCCAGAAAACATCTGGATGTCAACACTGAATATTGCATTGTTATATTTTTTTTTACAGTTTATGAACTTACATTAATATTTTGTTGAAGTATTATTAAATTAATATATTTAAAGGATTTTTTAATTATTGCTATTTTTAGAATATTTTTCAAAAAAATCTCAAGTACCCCTTGGCATACCTTCAAGTACCCCCAGGGGTACGCGTACCCCCATTTGAGAACCACTGCACTAGTGTACCGCGGCAAAGTGGTTGAAAAACACTGCTATAAATAAACAGAAGTGTTTTCTACTTTCCATAATAATCTTTTTTTTTCCTCTAATAAATGCACATCATCAAAATTGAAATTGCACTTTCAACATGTGTGCATTAGTACAAAAAAAGTATATTTTCCGCCACACACACCACAGCTCTAATGTGCGTTCTTTTGCAACGGTCGTGCGTAAACTATGTCCCTATTTTAAAAGTTCCAGGCACTCCATGTGGTCTAGTTCTTATTCATTTGTATTAGTTACACTCAAACAAATAATCGAAGCAACAAAATATAAATCAAAGTTCGTAGTAGCCCTATTTACAAGGCCTGACAAATCTGCTGGACTGATAGATGAGCAAACCAGAGTGATGTACAACCATCTTACCGAACATAAAGAACATTTTAAAAAAGTGATTGACTCATTTGGAACATTCCTTCAAATATTTAAAAACAACAACATCTAAAGTATTTCCAATACCAATACATTGATCATTTTAATAAGTTCGATCGTCAAACTTGTCTGGAGTTTTCTTCAAATTCCTGCCATTGGCAAATTAAACCCATATGAGAGAACCAAGATAAGGCTGAAATCGAAAGGTGAAAACACACCAGCTGGCGCAATACCTCCGTTTCCATTTCCAGGCAGATAACAAGGAAAACCCTTGGTGTATGTTGTTTCTGTATCTCTCAGCGCTGACACGATTAACTGGACCTACAACAACGGGACCCGATGCAGCACTTTGCCAGAGCCATTTCACTGTTCAACAGAGCAGTAAGTTATGTGGTGTCAAATGCATTGATCTTCATTCTTTGTGTGACACTGCAACAATCACAAGTTTGTGATTGTGTGTGCGTGTACAAAGTTGGCAACGACTGAAGCCATTTAACGAGAAACCTTACTGTATGACTCAGGAGTTTCGGACTTAGTGATGTAAATCTGCTGAGAAATGTGTGAATACTTTGAAAACAGACCATCTGAAGAAGCCATCCGAGCTAGCGCAGTGAGAAGTGTACTCCCGTGTTCTAAAAATTGTGCATCTAATAGTGTGGCTATGCAGCTGTCTAACTAATGTTTACATAAATGAGATAATTTAAGTATATTTGACATCTTCAAATGGATATTATAACCCATTTAATTGTACATTTGTACAGTAAAAATTGTAGTTGAATAGGTTTTAGTGTAAAACATGTACACATGTAAACATATGTATGGAAAACACAATACACAATGTTGAAGCCTTAAGATTTTACTCAAAAGGTTATATTATCCTTTCTTATGAGTTGTCCATGTGTTCATGATTCATTGTTATACGCTTGTGTATAACGTAAATTCTAGACTATAAGCCAGGGGTCGGGAACCATTTTGGCCGAGAGAGCCCATCCATCCATCCATCCATTTTCTACCACTTATTCCCTTTTGGGGTCGCTGGCGCCTATCTCAGCTACAATCGGGCGGAAGGCGGGGTACACCCTGGAGAAGTCGCCACCTCATCGCAGGGCCAACACAGATAGACGGACAACATTCACACTCATACACTAGGGCCAATTTATTGTTGCCAATCAACCTATCCCCAGGTGCATGTCTCTTTGGAAGTTGGAGGAAGCCGGAGTACCCGGAGGGAACCCACACATTCACTGGGAGAACATGCAAACTCCACACAGAAAGATCCCGAGCCTGGGATTGAACCCAGGACTACAGGACCTTCGTATTGTGAGGCAGACGCACTAACCCCTCTTCCACCGTGAAGCCATGAAAGCCAAATATTTCAAAATGTATTTCCGTGAGAACCATATATTTTTAACACTGAATACAACTGTCAGGTTCAAACACTGATGACATGTATTAAACAGACAAGAAGCAAGGAATTCAACAGAGACTGGATTCAATTTAGCTCAATGAGGAGTAACCCGTAGACCTGTACCCTTGTACAGTGTCGTCCCACAAGAGAATTATATGCCTCCTAACAACTAAATGCATGCATCTCTTATTCTTTTTAATAACATTGTTATTCTGAAGTTAACCAATAATAAATAAAATACTCTTGACCATTAATGCGACTTCTTGAACAGGTGCGGTAGAAACGGATGGATGGATTAAAATGCATGAGAATGTTTTATATTTTGAACGTTATTTTTAACACTGTGATTACCAGCGGAATTATTAATTACTTATCGTGTTAAGCAACGTCAGCTAAGATTGATTGATAACTGAGAGCCAGATGCAGTCATCAAAAGAGCCACAGGTTTCCCTACCCCTGCTATAAGCTGACAGCCATAATAAAAAGACTTTAAGAGAATACACATTTACACAACAGTTCTGTATAAATAACTAATTTCACAGCGTATTTATCTGTGGTTTATGGCCCAATGTGCTCAGGAAGTGAAAACAAAAATATTCTAAAATTTTGTCGGTATGGCTTGTATCCCGGTGCGCTATATTGTGCGGAAAATACGGTTGTACCGCTCAGCAGCACAAATCAATGGGAATGCACAGCTAATCAGAACGCGGGATCCAGACCCAACAGCTAAACTACACGGACCAATACCTTTGCCACAACCAGACTTACAGAAATCGCACCATGTGCATCTTCCATGCAGTTTCATTGAACTGTAGCTGAATACTAATTAGAACAGACCTCTTGTATGGCCTCCATACAACGTCCTAAAGCCAGCAGGAGGTAGAGGCATAACTCACATTCAATACAACAATGCTACAACACAACACATAAATGTAACTACTTACAGCACCACAAGTGAAATCCATGAACGTAGCCTCCTCCTTGTCACTCACATGATGATGATGATGATGATGATTTTGGCTAAAGGAAAACTGCCTGAACCTCTTAAATTTGTCATTGAGTACCCCTATTTGACACTTAAAAAAGTACATAGGCCTTCTCAATCATCATACGATATGTCTTTGACATCATTCTTCAGCATGTCCTCAATAAGTGTGAGAACTATAATCAACTATATATAATCAATCACTAAAATATCAATTGGAGCCTGAGTAGACAAGGAGAAAAGCCATTAAAAGCGCAGGTTGAGGAACAAAAATGCCACCTTCACTTTGAATGTTATTCATGTTTTGTAGTACTAGTAAATACTATATAGGTCTCCATTTACCATCACCATAAAATGTTGCTATGATGGCATTTATGTTTTATAGAGGTTCCAAATAATGAGAAGAGACAAACTATCCGTCCATCCATTTTTCTACCGCTAGTCCCTTTCGGGTTCGCGGGGGGTGCTGGAGCCTATCTCAGCTGCATAATAGTGCCAATACTTTCAATGGCTTGGAAGTACTACCATTGACGATATTGCATATTGGGGGTATCTTGCAATGTGTTAATATGTTATGTTTTAATGGTACACTTAGCACACATTGAATAGCCCATTCATTTCTTAAGATTTAGAATGATTTCAATCTACATTTAAAAAATGTTTGTGTGGACTAGCTAGGCATTGGATATGATTTGGTGTAAATTTTGCATACATTTTTCTCCAAAGTAATTTTTATAACCCATTTGAGTCTCTCTGCACTCTGCAGGAGACAATACTAGATTGCAAATTAAATCACACCCCACGCTCTACAAAAGTAAAATGTATCTTTGGAAAATGTACACTGTTTACACATATATCTTGAAGTTGTCACCGCTATTTATTTTTAAAATACATTTCATAAACATTATAAAGATTCACCCTCTCAGAACATTAGGTACACCTCACTGTCACTGCATGCCGCACGTCCATGTTATTATGTGCATGCCACGATATAATGAAAACGTTTGTGTGCTTCCTCTGGCTGAGAGCTTGACTTAATGTCCAAATAAGTACGACCATCTCTCTGTGGCGTCACAATGTTGCCAGACTGCAACACCCGCTAAGAAAAGCATCAAACACTGTATGCAAGTTGACACCGAAATGCCTGAACCTTATGATATCACGCTTGGGAATTTTTTAACATGAGTATTCAACATTGTAACAACATATATAATTCAGAAAAGACAATATTCATCATTAGTCCTCTTTAACAGACGGATCATACTGTGTTCACTACCAAATAAACTGAAGCATGTACTTCTGTGTTGTACAATATTCATGATTTAAGAATCACCACGAAAATAAGCTGTGCTGATGAGGTGAAAGAACAAAAGTGATTAAACCAGGGCTGGACAATTAATCAAATTTTGATTTTGATTATGGCTTCTCACGATCATGAAAATATAATGATCGAAAAAAAGATTAATGAGCCGCACAACGTCCATGCAAATTCTGGAGCTTGTCACGTCGAAACAGATAAGGAGCAAATTAATAAAACCAGGCCACGTCTATAAGAAGTTTGGGATCTCACTAAGGTTGCTACTTATTTGACACAACGCTAATAAGCATAATCAATAATCACTAAACTCAACTCAAAGTAAAGTCAATTGATTACTTAACAGCAGACATAGTCAAATCATTGGCCGATAAAATGAAATACGCTGTTAAACGCAGAATATCAGAAAAATGTACATAAATGTAAGTGAAATTCAGTCATTGTGAGGAGATATTTGTTTGGGAAAATAATGTGTCTTGTAGCGCTCATTTAACTCCGACAAACTCAACCACCCCGTCCCAAATTAAACAATGTTGAGACGGCCACTTGAAACAGCAACTAAACTACAAAGTTAAAGCTAGCAAAGACAATCCATACACACACAGCACGTCATCTGCTCGTGGTGTGGTGAACGACATCATCGATGTAAGATGAACGTACAAACAGCTATATAATATTTGAAAGACTGTCTTTTTTTTTTTTTTATAACCTCAAATTGTCTTCTTACTCGTCAAGCTGAGAACAGTACAGCTCACTTCCTTCCTTCAAAATAATAGCACAGTGCGCCACATCCGGTCCGACTGCATGTACTTATTGATACATTTCAACAATTATTATGCTTGGACGTAAAATAATAATCCAAATTCTCCAAAGATGTATTGCACCAAGAAATGTGAGGATTTTTGCATTTAAACAAACGGTTATTTTACACAAAAAGCACACATTCTATGGTGGTAAAATAAGTGTAAAAGGTAAAAAAATGTAAGCCCAAGTAACATGGCCTATAACTGAAAATAATTGATTAGAAATGTATAAAGGAGTCGCCGTATTACAATATCACACAATTGTGCATATGTTTGATGGATCGATATGCTGTAAAAAGGAAACATCCGTAACATTTACAGTAAAAAAAACGGGCACGTCTGTTTCCAAAATGTTACTGTAAAATGTTTATGCAGCATATCCGTAATTTACAGTAAAGTTCTGGCTACTGAACTGCCATTTTTTTACCGTACATGTTTTTTCATTGGTATAGTGTACAATTTAATGGTTAATACAAGTCATGTAAATATGTAAGTATTAACTTTTGTGGAATGTAGGATAATATTTTTGTTGCATTATTAGACAATTTAAAGTAAAAGTTATGTATAACTGCATGCAGTACATATTTTTCTTCTGTCAAAATTGAAAGAATAAATACATCGAGTAAGAAAAAGTGCGCTTTATTTATTGATGCAATTCATTTCCAGGCTTTCACCTAGCAACATAAAATGATGTGACGGGCCAGATGTGGCCCCCGGGGCTTGGGTTTGACACATGTGTCCTGAGGAATAAAAGGAAAGGGTGACTTCCAGAAAATGCATTAACAGCAATCATTATTACTTTAATAATTGTTTTGTCTCTGCATGTACATGTGCACTTTGATCATCTCAAATTAGCCCAACACAAATAAAGAGGCAAACAGGGGACAGATACTAAGAGAGACTTATTGTGTCCGCTTCATATTAGGATGGATAGATAGATAAACTTTTTAAATCCCAATATAGAGCTGCGTTACAGAACCAATTATTATTGTAAATTGAGGTACTGCTGTAAAATGATACAGTACCACTTCTGAATTAAATTAAAATGAGAGTAAGCAGGGTACAACGGCAGTTGGTGCATAGCAGTTAGCCAGCCTTGTAGGGTTGTACGGTATACTGGTACTAACAAAGTACCGCAGTACTAATGCATAAAAAAAAAAGGTACTATACTGCATTTGAAAAATACCGGTACATTTGTTATTATCCGCATCCTGTCGTGCCACACCGCGGTGTTGTTGCACGTTAAGTGAGCCCACACACACACAGAGAGAGAGCAGGGATAGGAAGAAAGGCAAAAAAAAAGACAATTCTACAAGTTAATAAAGGAGATGCACCTAGCACAATATGAAGACATTTGGCTTCAAAGCAAACGATAATGGTGAAGCTATCACTGAAAGGCCACTCTGCAAACTGCATTGAAAAATGCTTTGCCAAAAGGTGGCAATACTTCGGTAAACATTTAAAAGGAAAGCATCCAAACCTGCACAGGGAGTTTAAAGGCCGACAGGTAAGAATGTAATTAACTAGCTCCCCTGTTATGCCCATTATGGATTGATTGATTGGAACTTTTATTAGTAGATTGCACAGTTCAGTACATATTCTGTACAATTGACCAATAAATGGTAACACCACGTAAATCAATTCATACGTAGTTGCACAAACATCTGGTTGGCCCATTGCCAATTATTAGCGGAGTCAAAACTGCCCACATAGCGTAAACGATCCATCAATCCATTTTCTAATGGATTGTGAGGCGGGGCTGGAGCCTACTATTGCAAGTGAATTCACTGAATTTCGTAACAAATTCCAATCATTTAATTTGTGGTTTCTTTAACAATATGGGTTTTACCTGAGAGGTCTTGTCTTTGTAGTTTTCAGTTTCAGATTCAGTTTATTTCCAACATGCATACAATACACATGTAATGCATCACATATTTTCAGTTGTTTTGGTATTGTTTTTAGTATTCACTAATTAGTGTATTTATCTTGCACAGACCAAGAGTGGCAACCATACATTTTATAAGGCATTTAATACAATGTCGTAGATTATGGCAGGCTGCATGTAATATGTAGTGTTATTTGAATACAATAAGATAAGCCCAATGTGTTTAATGCCATTTAATGTGTTTAATGCCATTTAATTCTACTTTTCAAAAATTGGTTTTTGAGTGCAAAAGGAAACTTATGTTTAATGTATCATGGTATAAGATGTTCTGTTAAAATGAAGCTAATCATTCAATTTCTTGTGGTTTACTTTATTTCAAAAGTATCGAAAAGTATCAAAATACATATTGGGACCGGGACCGATGCCAAGATGTTGGTATCGGGACAACCCTACACCCTTGTAGCCTTGCCTTCATAGTTCATATTGACACCACCACCAAAACTACCAAAAAAACCTTATATTGTCTTATGTCTATCACCATTTAAGCAGCTTCGGCAGAACCGCCAGCCAAACAGAATTAAGGAAGCATTAAAAACCCAATGAGCCTAATAATTAAACTTTAACAGAGGTCATAAAGCACGCAGACACCCTCTAAAAGTTTCCGGCAACCATTATAACAGTGGGACCACAAGGGCTCATAAAATTGTGGATGTCTTAACTTTGTAATCCACATTTCACTGCTGTTTTGACTAATATTAATTTCCTAATGCTACACTGCGGCCTCTTAAAATATATACTGTATGACTTTATAAACATTTGTATTATTTTGAATAAACTGAATGTTTTCAGGGTTGAAGAAAATGTTTATTATGGATCCTTCATTTAAAATCTGTGCACGGTCAACTCTGCAGTGATGCAACAGTTCTAACCACTGCACAATGGTGCCACAAAGTTAATTAAGGAAGAAATTAGGTCATTTTATTGGTAACAAGCATTGCCTATCATAAACAATGTACTTCAGCAGTCTCAAGATTAGTGATATGCAGGGAGGTTCATGTTAGGTGAGGCACAGACTTCTTTTTAAGTTTTGTTGTTTTTTTAACGTTAAAGGTATGTTATTTAATCAATGTTAATGCAGGTTGCACTTTAGGAGCGTAACAGGCTTTCAAATACTTTTTTTTTTAACTGACAATCGGTTTATTTGTTGTAAAAGTCCTTAGAATATTTTAGTTTCAAAAGCTTCTTAGTCACTCTGTAGAAGGATGGAAGCTCACGAACGCCCCCTTCATGGTGAGTCAGAGTACTGTAGGCCTTGCTGTATGTCATACGTTTCAAACTCACGGCCGGGGGACCAGATCTGGCCCACCACTTCATTAAAAGTGGCCCACCACTTCATTAAAATCGGCCCACGAAAGCCTATAGAATTAAGTAACTTAATTTTTACAAAACTTTTTTTTTTTTGACTGAAAACTTGCACACACACACCGCATACAATTGCTTGTCTTTAAAAACATTACTATTATCATCATCAGATCATGCAACAAATATTAACACACGGTATCTTCCAAAACATTATTGTTAAAATAAATCTACAAAATTTTATATCTGCTTTTCACACTGACTTATGATTTCAAAGCAAGTTATCCAACAATTTGTAAGTACAAAATTTAATAATCAAATACGTACATAGGCAATTGTGTAATAATCTAAGACAGTATACTATAAAATTCATATAAATTTACTGTTACAAGCAGCCCTCTGAGGGCAGCTTTTACTGTGATGTGGCCTTCGATGAAAACTCTTGCGTACATTTCTCTGCAATTTATTGTCCCGTTAGCAACATTAATGATGACACACTTACAGTGCATTAAAAAGCATAACACCCGCTGTAAAATGTTATATTGTAGAATAAATGTTTCTGCAAAACATTATGTAACCTTATATAAGGAAGTGTTTTGCAATCAGAGGGTCGGTTCGGCTCAAGTAGCCTCATCTTAGTGTTTCCGCTCTGGATCTGATCAGGACAAGTACAAATTTGCCATTTTCCACTGAAGAAAATGTCAAAAACTATTGGACTATACACAAAATATACACACAAAATACACTGTCAGACAGCTTGCTTCAGTGGTAATGCCGCGTAACAAACCAACAAACTTGATATTTATAAAGTTGAAGAGTAATTCTATTTAAAGGG
Organism: Nerophis ophidion; assembly: GCF_033978795.1. Taxonomy (NCBI): domain Eukaryota; kingdom Metazoa; phylum Chordata; class Actinopteri; order Syngnathiformes; family Syngnathidae; genus Nerophis; species Nerophis ophidion. The sequence goes on from NC_084619.1 coordinate 22,345,057, forward strand.
GAATTGCACCTACTTTGGAATATTACTTACGATTGAGTTTACGGGTGTCGCTCAATTTTGCCTACAAAAGCCCTTAAAAAAACATCCAAACAGCTCCATTAAGGTTTCAAACACATGGTGCAAGTATATATGTGATATAGTAAAAGGCATATTTATAAGTATATTCAATGTTTACGTTTTCTGATCATTTTAAGCATAGGCAATGCATTCATTTGAAAAACGCATCACAATATTCACTTTTTTCCCCCTACAAAATCACTCATTCACTGCAGAGAGCCAAGAAACATAATAAAAACATCACTTACAGTACATAGTCTGCTGTCATTAGAATGTCAATTGATAGAATCTTGTTATAGTCCCGTTTAGATGAAGACTGACTCACAATACTCTCAAAGGAAGCATATTTTTGTGATGTTCTCGCCCTTTTGGATCTAACCTGGCTGTCAGAATGTAAAAATTTGTCAGAATATGTCATCATCCTTCTACTGTCCAGGTGAGAAACATGAGTGATGATCTACAATAAACTTCCAGATGCAAGAATGCAGCTTACCACTCGATGACATAAATACAGGCACACAGGCGTGTGATGAAGGCACCGGTATAAATAGTGTGTCTGCGTTGGTGCTTATAGTAACAAAATCACTAATAGTTGGTTAATATTCAAGTCACGATTGTTGGCGGTTTTTGGATGGGTTTTTATTGGGTTTCATGGGCAGAATTAAAGACCTACCATTGGCTCCGTTGTAGGCCGAATTTTATTTATGTTAATTTACGAGTTAGAATGCATAAAAAAAATGTCATCATGCCTCTCATAATGAGTGTGAATGATAGACAAAATTCCCCCAAGAAAGTGCAGTTCCCCTTTAACATCCATTGCTTTTTTCTTTCTAATAGCATTCAAAATATTTTAGGAAAAATAGTAATTCTTCAACTATGTACCAGCTGCAGCACACACACACACACACACACACACACACACACACACACACACACACACACACACACACACACACACACACACACACAGGCCACAGCAATTTATGCATGTATCAGGGGCCTATTAGGTGTAGAAAAACACATCTTTGTACACACAGCGCAGATGACAACGATGCATAATGTCATGTCACAAAGTCCTTGGGGTGACAATTTACATAGTAGATTAAATTAATTAGCCTCATCCAACAGAGCAGTCTGTTTTTCACATCTATTAATTTGGCATTAATTATAGAGCACTCATTTCACACAAAAAAATGGTAGTGTATGTGTTTGCAAACACTGGTTCTAAAAGAGAGTAAAAGTAGACCTTCAGGCTGTTACATAGCTACCGTATATTTAAAAAAAGAATTACAGCAGAAGAGAAAAGTAGAAAAGTCTTTTGCAACTGACAGCGTGTAGGTTGCGAGCAGAGATACTGAAGAAAATTACATAACATTATAAAGTATCCTGAAACACGAAAAAGGCATTTTGGCTCACTTGCTATTACCTAACCTTTTCCTGCTAAGCTCTTTCAGTCCCAGATATAGTCTTTTTTTTTTGTCTCAATAGTGCACTAACAGAGACACAGACACGCTATATTAGCTTTCAGGCAAATCAAAAATAATGTATGTACATATAAAAGTCAGATGAAGTTATTCCATCATATTAATAACATTTGTGCAGGAAAGATAAAGCACCCTGAAGTCAATTTTAAGTCAAGAACAAATGCTTCTGATTTCTCCAAGAGAAATGTAATAAAATCAGGAATCATCAAGCACTGAATAGCACCAAGAAGCTCCTATTAAGGTCAAAGTAATCGGTACTCACCAGCATTGACAATGGCATCCAACTCCAGGACAGTTATGTCTCCTTTGTAGAGAGATACTTTATCATTCAGTCCTCCTCCGCCGGTCAAAAGTCCCCCTTCTTCTTTGCTCTCAGCTTAAATAAAAAAACAAAACAAAAATTGAATACTGTATTCACAATGTAGTATATTTGTCAGAAAAGTAAATAAAAGCTAGATTGTTGTATACACTCTCATGCTTTGCATTTAACATATACGTACATATTTTTTAAGGGTCATGATATGATTTTTTGTACATTTAAAAAAGTTTGTTGTTGTCTACATAACATGAATTAAGGAAGGTTTTCTGGTCAAATTTTTGCAAAGATTATGTAGCACCCCTCCACGACCCCAAAAGGGACAAGCGGTAGAAAATGGATGGAAGGATGTTTGACAGACCATCTTCAAACCACTTCCTGACGGTCTCTTCAAGATGCACTGTTTTGTGGGCAGTCTTAATTACGTGCCTCTACTTCGACAGAGTCTTCTTCACCGTCAACCATGTTGTAGTTTTTAGTGCCCCGTTGCACTCACCCCCATCATAATGAAGTGCTTCGAGAGGCTGGTAAAGGAACATATTGTCTCCAGACTTCCCCCCACATTCAACCCATACCAGTTTGCTTATCGCCCTAACCGCTCCACAGAGGACGCCATCTCCTCTGCACTCCACCTGAGCTTAGAACATCTGGAAGGAAAGGACACACACGTGCGGATGTTGTTCCTGGACTTCAGCTCAGCATTCAACACCATCATCCCGCAGCACTTGGTGAGCAAAGTGGCCCCCCTTGGATTCAGTACCCCCCTATGCAACTGGCTGCTTGACTTCCTCACAGACAGACCCCAATCTGTGAGAGACGGCAACAACACCTCCAGTGCCATCTCCTTGAGCACCGGCTCCCGCCAGGGCTGCGTCTTGAGTCCGCTGCTGTTCACGTTGATGACTCATGACTGCTGCGCCAGGTCCACTACTAATCACATTGTGAAGTATGCGGACGACACGGCAGTGGTGGGCCTCATCCGTGACAACAACGACATGGACTACAGGGAGGAGGTGAAACATCTGGTTGATTGGTGCAGAACCAACAACCCGGTAATGAATGTCAACAAGACCAAGGAGATCATCGTTGACTTCAGGAAGCACCAGTCCAGCCACGCTCCACTCTACATCAACGGCGGAGATGGTAAGCAACACCAAGTTCCTGGGGGTACAGATAACTGACAATATAACCTGGTCCCTACACACCAGAGCTCTTGTAAAAAGAGCTCAGCAGCGCATGCACTTTTTGCGTCGGATGAAAAGAACACGGCTCCCTCCCCTCATTCTCACCCCATTCTCACCACATTCTAAAGAGGCACTATAGAGACCAACAGCATCTCTGTCTGGACTGGAGCCTGCAATGCCTCAGACTGGAAGTCTCTCCAAGAGTGGTAAGGACGGCGGAAAAGATCATTAGGACTCCTCTTCCTCCTATCCAGGAGATCGCAAAAAGCCGCTGCCTGACCAGGGCTCAGAAAATCTGCAAAGACTCCTCCCACCCCTACCAAGGACTGTTTTCACTGCTGGACTCTAGAAAGACGTTCCGCAGCCTCCGAAGCAGAACCTCCAGGTTCTGTAACAGCTTCTTCCCTCAGGCCGTAAGACTCTTGAAAGCATCATAACTAAATTATCCCCTCAACTCCCCCCAAAATAGATTAACTCGCTGGAATAAAAAAGACAGTATAACATACATCCATCCATAAACGTGGACGCGTGTGAAAAAGTGCAATATATTTATCCGTACAGTAATCTATTTATATATATATATGTATATGTATTTATTTATTTTATATATATATCTATATAAATCTATTGAATTACATAGGCACCTTATTGCTTTTTTTATCCTGCACTACCATGAGCTTATGCAATGAAATTTCGTTCTTACCTGTGCTGTAAAGTTCAAATTTGAATGACAATAAAAAGGAAGTCTAAGTGTATGTCTTAATATCTGGTTACTTGCTTTTGTAACATGTTCTATCTACACGTCTGTTAAAATGTAATAAGCACTTGTTCTTCTGTTGTTTGGCTACTTTTTAATATCTATGGGCAATACCACAAATTTAGGGCAGTCTTGGTCATACCAATACTAATAATATTTCATTTTTGATCCCAATTGTAATAAGACAAAAACACAGGATGTGAAATAATATCAATTAAATATTTAAATTATTTCCTTCCATTGGCTCTAATTTGTTTGTTTGTCCATAAAACCCTCCGGTTTCCAGGGACTTATTTCCTGACTTTGTAGACAAATAAAACAATTACAAGATTTTTTGATAATAAAACATATCAATATAACCACTGGAGTATTGACTATATACTAATGTTATACTTGGCCTTGTGTCTGTCTGTTTACTTTTATATAGCCCTAATCACGAGTGTCTCAAAAGGGCTGCACAAGCCACAACGATGACGTGTATTTGTATTGATTCACCCACCTTTGTTTAGTTCAGTTAAGTTCAGTTTCAGTTTATTACGAACACGAATACGATACAATGTAATGCATCACATATTTTCAGTTGTTTCATTACAGCACGTCCAAAAAGGATAGGAAAAAGCTGATCTTATCTTGTCCTACCCGTTTGCATACCATCGCAAGGTTATTCAATTTCCTTGTTCTCTGTGACAGAACAGTGAATAAATAAAATATACCATAGTCAGTAAACAAATATCAAACACATAAATCATCTTTATCTCCAAAAAAAGGGTTCAAGATGTTAATCATAATTTTTCTTCTGTGTCCTTTTTGAAAATTTGTAGTTTGAACAGCCTCTTAAACGGAATCATATTGGTGCTTTGTTTGATTTCTTTGATTAATTAATTCCAAAATTAATTCCACATACGGATATGCTAAAGGTTTTAAGTGTTGTACAAGCATAAAAATGTTTTAGACTAGATTTTCCTCTTAGGCAATATTTCTCCTATTTTGTTAAAAATTGTTGTACATTCCTGGGTAGCACGTTATTGTTTGCTTTATACATAATTTTATCTCTTTGCAAATGCACCAAACCGTTGAATTTCAATATTTTTGATTCAATAAATAGGGGGTTTGTATGTTCTCGATGTATTATGTATTATTAATTTATAATTTTTATAACACAGCGCACATTTGTAGTTGTTTCCCCATATTTCTACACTGTGGTAAAACTAGTGAGTCGTAAAGAATATGTAGTAATTTTTGGTCCAGAAAATTTTTTGCTTTATTCAAAATTGACGTGTTGTTAGTTTATGTTGTATACTTTTAACATGAAGTTTCAGGTTAATTTTATCATAAATGAACTAGAACTATGGAAACCTGTGGTTTGCATATTCTCCTACCATGTGTGGTATAGTGTTCGAAATAACGGTATTAGATATGAACGCCGCTGCTACTATTGTTACCAGTAACAAATAAGCTTATTAAATATTCTTATGTACGTACAATGCTGTTACCGACTCGTGTGATGTAACGTGGTGCAGTGCGTTTGATGTGGTTTTATGCAGTATAAAATTTTGTTGACTAAAAATATTTGTCTTAGTCATCGTCAACGACCTATTTTCCCCTGACTATTCAGGGTCTCTGCAGGTTTCAACGAGTCAAATGGAAAACTTGTTAAGACTTTTTTAAGACCATAATGAATCAAATTTAAGACCATTTCATATCCATACAGACAAAAACGTATACTGAAAAAGGAAAATCAGAGGGCAAAAATTAATTTTAAGTGTATGAATTATTTCACTGCTCTTTCACAATGAAAAACAAAAAGGTTAAACTAACTATACCAGAAGACTATTGTAAACCAATTGAAAACAATTGTAGAAAACATCCTAACAGCCATGTATCAGATTTGCCACAAGAAGACTATTGTAAACCAATTGAAAACAATTGTGGAAAACATCCTAACAGCCATGTATCAGATTTGCCACAGAACAGTTTTTCTTGCAAAAGGAGCAGTGTGTTTCATTTTTACGTTTTTTAATGTAACAACAACCAGAATGTCAGCAACGGTAGAGGAAAGCACAACAATATATTGTCTGTGAAAGGGACTGTTAGCCTCTCTGCTAAAAGCTAAATGGTTAACTAAATGTCAGTTTTGAGCGAACAGATAAAAGCATCTACAGTACTATTACTTGGGGCTGGGCGATATGGACAAAAAAGTATATCTCCATATATTTTTACTTAAACTCGATATTCGATATACAAACCCCATTTCCATGAGTTGGGAAATTGTGTTAGATGTAAATATAAACGTAATACAATGATTTGCAAATAATTTTCAACCAATATTCAGTTGAATGCACTACAAAGACAATATATTTGATGTTCAAACTCAAACTTTATGTTTTTTTTTGCAAATAATAATAAACTTAGAATTTCATGCTTGCAACATGTGCCAAAGTAGTTGGGAAAGGGTATGTTCACCAATGTGTTACATCACCTTTTCTTTTAATAATACTCAATAAAGGTTTAGGAAATGAGGAAACTAATTGTTGAAGCTTTGAAAGTGGAATTCTTTCCCATCCTTGTTTTATGTAGAGCTTCAGTCGTTCAACAGTCCGGGGTCTCCGCTGTCGTATTTTATGCTTCATAATGCGCCACAAATTTTTGATAGGAGACAGGTCTGGACTGCAGGCGGGCCAGGAAAGTACCCGCACTCTTTTACTACGAAACCACGCTGTTGTAACACGTGGCTTGGCATTGTCTCGCTGAAATAAGCAGGGGCGTCCATGATGTTGCTTAGATGACAACATATGTTGCTCCAAAACCTGTATGGACCATTCAGCATTAATGGTGCCTTCACAGATGTGTAAGTTACCCATGCCTTGGGTACTAATACACCCCCATACCATCACAGATGCTGGCTTTTGAACTTTGCGCCTATAACAATCCGGATGGTTATTTTCCTCTTTGTTCCGGAGGACACCACGTCCAGTTTCCAAATATAATTTGAAATGTGGACTCGTCAGACCACAGAACACCTTTCCACTTTGCATCAGTCTATCTTAGATGAGCTCAGGCCCAGCGAAGCAAGCGGCGTTCCTTGGTTTTGTTGATAAATGGGTTTTGCGTTGCATAGCAGAGTTTTAACTTGCACTCGCAGATGTAGCAACCAACTGTAGTTACTGACAGTGGTTTTATGAAGTGTTCCTGAGCCCATGTGGTTATATCCTTTACACACTGATGTCTGTTTTTGATGCAGTACCGCCTGAGGGATCAAAAGGTCCATAATATCATCGCTTACATACAGTGATTTCTCCAGATTCTCTGAACCTTTTGATGATTTTACGGACCGTAGATGGTAAAATCCCTAAATTCCTTGCAATAGCTTGTTGAGAAATGTTGTTCTAAAACTGTTCGACAATTTGCCTACAAATTGGTCACCCTCACCCCATCCTTGTTTGTGAATTACTTAGCATTTCATGGAAGCAGCTTTTATACCCAATCATGTCACCCACCTTTTCCCAATTAGCCTGCACACCTGTGGGATGTTCCAAATAAGTGTTTGATGAAAATTTCTCAACTTTATCAGTATTTATTGCCACTTTTTCCAACTTTTTTGTCACGTGTTGCTGGCATCAAATTCTAAAGTTAATGATTATTTAAAAAAAAAAAAGTTTATCAGTTTGAACATCACATATCTTGTCTTTGTAGTGCATTCAACTGAATATGGGTTAAAAAGGATTTGCAAATCATTGTATTCCGTTTATATTTACATCTAACACAATTTCCCAACTCATATGGAAATGGGGTTTGTATATTTCGATATAATTTCCGTTGAAAGTATGCATAAAGATATTCATTTTTGAGCGAAATTCACTGAAATACATACACACAGTAATACTGCTATGTAGAAATAATGAAACAGTGACAAGCTTGCAATCTTGCAATAACACGTCCATGGCCATGAAGCACATTCAATTTCTTGAGAAGTAATTTTCCAAACATTGCTCGTGTAGCATGTTTAGCTATTCCTCATCCTCCAGTGATTACAGTACTTGTAAGAAACATAGTTTATTAGCTGCTGTAGAAACAAGGATGGCTGATTTAAAAGTTGTTTGTACTGTGGAAAAAGATTAGCTGCTAGTGAGAATTTGTCGTTGCGTTGAGGACGCCTGTTCATTGTCCCGGTGAAATATGCGGGAAGAATGCGTCACCAACATGCATTATCACGAGAAAACATTATTAAAGCTCATTCGTCGGCCAAATAGATATTTATAGAGTATATATTATGCAGCCCTATTGATAATTGTTTGGATTGAATGTATGAATCTGACCACAAAAGACATATTCTCTTACCATAATTATCTTCTCTCCAAGTCGGTATCTTGTCCAGACTTATATAATCTTGACGACGATAGCCCTCCTTGCGCCTCTCTTCCCGTTCCATTTGGAGAAGTCTCTCTGTTGAAGAACAACAAAATAAATGACATATTACAGCTAATTTTACTTTAGAAGTAAGGAGGCATGCTGTACTGTAATATTGACACAGCAGGGGTCACACTATTGCTTTCCTGTATAACACTTTAGCAATATCCTGTAATTGTTAGAGATGATACATTTAAACACAAGTACTCTGCTTATTCTATCCAGGAAATGTAGTTTCAATGCATGCACTCTAGGGATGTAACGATAAACAGTATTAATAATAACCGTGGCAAAACACCCGACTGTTAGCATTAAGGTTTTAATTTAAATGATCTAAAAAACATAACTGATAACTGCACTTTGATAAACTCTTGGACTGACTGGCGCCAGCTCAAATGCTAACATGAATGCAAGAGACAATGCCTTTTCCAATTAAGAAACAACACACCACAATCTAAACTTATATAAGAACATTTCTGCCTTGAGTAACTCAGCTATTTAATTGTGCACATGGAATCTACAATCTGTGCCCTCTTAGAACAGAGTAAAAAGGTGTTTTTATTCTGCAATAAAGGACAGCTGAACTGGCTAGGACACCACAACGCCAGCAAGAACACTTATTAGTGAAGCATAAAAACAACATGCAAAATAGAGGGGTTTTTTTTAACAGTGGGTCTATTTACTATTATTTTCTAACATCTAAAGATTTCAATGTGTGTGTATAAGTACATTTTGAGCATATTCAACAATACCACAATAATAATGATTTTGTTGACAAGAACCGTGATATTAAATTTTCATATCATTGCTCTCTAAAACACTCTTTATAGCCCCAGAAAGAATCAATCAATGTTTACTTATATAGCCCTAAATCACTAGTGTCTCAAAGGGCTGCACAAACCACAACACAAACCACTACGACATCCTCGGTAGGCCCACATAAGGGCAAGGAAAAGATCTATGGCCAATGTATTTAGATTAACATGCTTTTCCATAAACAAAAGTAGTACTGTGGTAGAAGTACTAGTATAATTATATACCTCAAAGGCATGCAAAAAATAAAAAATAAATAAAAAGAGCATGATGGGACTTTGCAACAGTTTTCCTTTACATGTGCAACACCTTGAAGGAAATAGTTTTTTTTATATGAAAAATGTAATTAATATACAGTAATGTATATTAAGCCCCAGAAGAAGTCACACAAGAAGTCAGCCCATTTTCCTACTTTTATTACCAATTTTCTGACGGCACAATTCCAACAAGTTTACCTCCCGTGCATACACTTTCGTCTTCCCTAGACACACAGCACTTACTCATTGTCCACCAATTGGCTTTCAGGAACAGACGTTGTGTTTGTGATCATGGGAAAAATCAAAATCAAAACCAAACGAACATAAAACATTACCACGAGCATGTCGTAACAGTATGAATGGATAGCCTATTACTTGCGCACTATTGACAAATGGGCAGCAAGGTTCTGCAGTGCTTAAGTACTCGGTTTGTTTCCCGGGCTTGTGGTCTCTCTGTGTACAGTTTGCATGTTCTCCCTGGGTACTCCGGCTTCCTCCCACATCCAAGGACATGCACCTGGGGATAGGTTGATTGGCAACACTAAATTTGCCCTACAGTGTGATCGTGAGTGTGAATGGTTGTCCGTCTATCTGTGTTGGCCATGCGATGGGGTGGCGACTTGTCCAGGGTGTACCCTGCCTTCCGCCCGAATGCTTGCGAATTAGAAAGTAGGTCCCACTATGGACTGGACTGTCACATTCTTAACCATATTCACTCGGCATCCAGTGCACGGGTCATCTAAGGAGGTGGTCCCCACATCTGCAGTCCTTTCCAGGGTTTCAGGTTGTTCCCATTCGGTTGAGTGTTATTCTTGCCCTGATGTTCGATCTGAGCCGAGGAAGTCGTTGTGGCTTGTGCAGCCGTTTGAGACATTTGTGATTAAGGGCTATGTAAGTAAACTTTGATTGATTGATAGTTTTGATAAAATAATACAACCAGAAATTATGCAATATTTTACCGCATACGTCAGCAACCAAATTAGGAGCCTTTGTAATCTGTTTTGAAATTATTCTACTATCACTTATATACCAAAATATATATAATGATATACATTGTTATTGCAGAAGGCTATCACAATACAGATTTTAGGCCAAATCACCCATGTCTAATGGGTCATTATGGTACTTAAATGAAGCTTTTCCATATTCTGAAGACAATGAAACTAGTAATTTCTCTTGATTGACTTTAGGGAGTTAAATGAATTTAACCAGTCATTTATCTTCCAAACACCTGTTAAGCATCCAATGCCAGTGTCACACTGAGCAGAAAAACTTTGCCTACAGTACATGTGCCATAGTGGAGCTCTGCATTGATGTACTGTATCACAACTTCCCATAGCTGAATTAATGATCTTCTTTAGAGAGTAAACGACTTGAGACTGAACTCAACAGCACCTCTGCTGGTTGTAGGCGAGTAGTGTACTGTACTCAATTTGGCCAAGGTCACTTCAAAACGCAATTCATCTTGTCAACCAAGTTTTGTCCATTTAACCAAACAACAGCACAATTCCAAAAAAATACACATTTACAACCAAAGACTAACAAAAGTATTAATTAGGAATGAAGTGCCTTAATGTTGAATTAAACAAATGATATCACTTATTACAACACTGTTCTCTTATGCAAAGTTAAGAGTCTGTAGTAGATAAAGTACACTGTCTTTTAAAGATAAATACAAGTGTAAAAACCCTGGAGGTAGGTCAAGCTTTGTGATGAACATAATAACAGTGGCAAAATATTATTCCGACATGTGCATTTCCTGTCCCTCAGGCTGGTTCCAGATATTACTAACAGTGTCTTTGTTGCAGACATATGAAAATGAAACAGCTTAAATGTTGTAAAACCAGGCTCTTGTGGTTCATTACTTTGCGGAAGAAAAAATAAACTAGCTTATTAGATAGTAAAGAGTTCCACTCATCCATTCATTAACTACCGCTTGTCCCTTAGGCTCCAGCGCCCCCCGTGGTCCCGATCTCAGCTACAATCGGGCGGAAGGCGGTGTACACCCTGGATAAGTCGCCACCTCATCACAGGGCCAACACAGATAAGACAACGTTTACACTCACATTCACACACTAGGGCCAATTTAGCGTTGCCAATCAACCTATCCACAGGTGCATGTTTTTTTTTTTTTGGAAGTGGGAGGAAGCCGGAGTACCCGGAGGGAACCCACGCAGTCACGGGGAGAACATGCAAACTCCACACAGAAAGTTCCCGAGCCCGGGATTGAACCCAGGACTGCAAGGACCTTTGTATTGTGGGGCAGATGCACTAACCCCTCTACCACCGTGCTGCCCCATAGTAAATAGTTAAATTGCAAAAAATAAAAAGTTATCTGATTTTATACAGTCTTGTTTCTCTTTGCTCTGACTACTCAGTGGCCTAGTGGTTAGAGTGCCCGCCCTAAGATTGATAGGTCGTGAGTTCAAATCCCGGCCGAGTCATACCAAAGACTATAAAAATGGGACCCATCACCTCCCTGCTTGGCACTCAGTATTAAGGGTTGGAATTGGGGGTTAGATCACCATAAATGATTCCCAGCCGCGGCACCGCTGCTGCCCACTACTCCCCTCACCTCCCAGGGGGTGATCAAGGGTGATGGGTCAAATGCAGAAAATAATTTCGCCACATCTAGTATGTGTGTGACAATCATTGGTACTTTAACTTTAACTTAACTTTTAGGTATTAAAAAGATGACATTTATGAAACCAGAGTTGGATGAAAACATTTTTAAACCCGATATTTATGTTTTGGCAAATTAAGTCTTAGTTTGAAGACAGTTCAAAAATAAATAAACTACAAAACATGATTTCTGGATAGGAAAGAAAATTCATTCAAATACTGTTAAAAAATCAACCAAAAAAAGGCAGCTGATCATACAGTATTTCTTTTTAAAACCTGTAGTCTGTCATTTTATGGTATTCTAGCAATCAGTTTAGAGAGTTTAACATTTATAATACTATACACATTTTAACAGTGCTGGTATCAACAACTGTTGTTTATTTTGAATATATCATATTTTTAAAGCAGCACAGTGGCATGTATGCCTATATCAGGACAATGGGGTTTAAATCTTTGTTGAAACGTCTTTGTGTAAAGTTTGCATGTTCTCCTGATGCCTGTGTGGGTTTTCTCAGGGTATTCCAGCTTCCTCCCACAAACCAAAAACATGCTCGCAAGGTTAAAGACTTTCAATTGTCCATACTGTAAGTGTGAATGGTCAGCTGGGATAGGCTCCAACTAACCTGGGAGCTGAGACCATATAGAAAATGTATGTATGAAATGATGCATAACTAATAAGGGTGTATAGAGTAATTTTAACGTTTCTATTGGATTCAGAATGAGTGGTCGCCGATACGATTCAGGGACGATATATATATTTTTATTTTTTTTAAACGATACGATCCAAAATGTTTAGGGAGTTAAAATCAATTCAGTAACATTTTAGGAAGAAAATAACCAACCAGTGTGACTGTGGAATAAATACTGGATGGTACACACTACAGGTGAAGTTTCCTATATTCATTAAGACAATGTTTTGCAACTATTTTTCAATGTTGTTTCAAAGTGAGTTTAAAATAACATGAATGTATAATGAACACTGTATCCATACCTTGTGCCTGCAAGGTATGGATACAACGTTAGTGGCCAAATACTTTTGAAATCCATCCATTCATCCATTTTCTACTGCTTATTCACTTTGGGGTCGCAGGTGCCTATCTCAACTACAATCCGGCAGAAGGCGGCGTACACCCTGGACAAGTCGCTAACTAATCGCAGGGCCAACACAGATAGACAACATTCACACTCACATTCACACACGAGGGCCAATTTAGTGTTGCCAATCAACCTATCCCCAGGTGCATGTCTTTGGAAGTGGGAGGAAGCCGGACTACCCGGAGGGAACCCACGCAGTCACGGGGAGGACATGCAAACTCCACACAGAAAGATCCTGAACCCGGGATTGAACCCAGGACTGCTCAGAACCTCCATATTGTGAGGCAGACGCACTAACCCCTCTTCCACCGTGCTGCCCAAACTTTTGACAATATAGAGTAAATCTATATATTGATCTATTAATTGTTACACCTCCAACTACAAACATGTCCAAAGCTAGAAATTAAAGCTAAATCAGGAATTTAAGTTTGGGGCCTTCATCTCATTTCACAGCTGGTTAGTCAGACAGGTTGAGGATAAGCTCTGAATATTAAATCTGATTTACTTTGATGTCGAAATTTCATGCTGCTTCCCGCACCACATGAAGATTGCAAAATGAATGATAGCCTTATAGAAAATATGATTAATAAAAAATCCATCCCAAATACCCACCAAAATGTCAGGCCACAAACAATATTTACAAACAACAGCAAGCGAGAAATGAAGGTCTTTAAGTCAATGATGTGAACAACACACATAAAAATCTTTATTTTTTTTAGGTTTTAGTAGGGTTCGGAGAGTCGGCCTCAGGGGTCCGGCGGAGCCTCTGCCGCGGAGGTCAAGACACACCCGACTCATTGTGTAAATAAAAACTTCTCCCTATAGAGTATTACGGATACCCCCAAACAACGTTCCCTCTAATTTTCCATCTGATTTGCAGGTGTGTAATTTGTTGTGAGTTCATTCACTGTGTTGGTTTTGTTCTTTGAACAAGGTGATGTTCATGCACAGTTCAATTTGTGCCCCAGTAAAAAAAACATAACTTTGACTTGGGGCAGTATGGTGGTAGAGGGGTTAATGCGTCAGCCTCACAATACGAAGGTCCTGAGTAGTCCTGGGTTCAATCGCGGGCTCGGGATCTTTCTGTGTGGAGTTTGCATGTTCTCCCCGTGACTGCGTGGCTTCCCTCCGGGTACTCCGGCTTCCTCCCGCTTCCAAAGACATGCACCTTAGGATAGGTTGATTGGCAACACTAAAAAATTGGCCTTAGTGTGTGAATGTGAGTGTGAATGTTGTCTGTCTATCTGTGTTGGCCCTGCGATGAGGTGGTGACTTGTCCAGGGTGTACCCCGCCTTCCGCCCGATTGCAGCTTAGACAAGTGCTAGCGCCCTCCGCGAACCCAAAGGCAATAAGCGGTAGAAATGGATGGATGGAACTTTGACTTGAATTTAAAAAAAATATATTATATATATATAGCCGCGGGATTAGGTCTCTGCTTTTTGCAGATGATGTGGTCCTGATGGGATCATCAGCTCTCACTGGATCGGTTTGCAGCAGAGTGTGAAGCGACCGGAATGAGAATCAGCACCTCCAAATCCGAGTCCATGGTTCTCGCCCGGAAAAGGGTGGAATGCCATCTCTGGGTTGGGGAGGAGACCCTTCCCCAAGTGGAGAAGTTCAAGTACCTAGGAGTCTTGTTCACGACTGAGGGAAGAGTGGATCGTGAGATCGCCAGGCGGATCGGTGCGGCGTCTTCAGTAATGCGGACGTTGTACTGATCCGTTGTGGTGAAGAAGGAGCTGAGCCGGAAGGCAAAGCTCTCAATTTACCGGTCGATCTACGTTCCCATCCTCACCTATGGTCATGAGCTTTGGGTCATGACCGAAAGGATAAGATCACGGGTACAAGTGGCCGAAATGAGTTTCCTCCGCCGTGTGGCGGGGCTCTCCCTTAGAGATAGGGTGAGAAGCACTGCCATCCGGGACGAGCTCAAAGTAAAGCCGCTGCTCCTCAACATCGAGAGGAGCCAGATGAGGTGGTTCGGGCATCTGGTCAGGATGCCACCCGAACGCCTCCCTAGGGAGGTGTTTAGGGCACGTCCAACCGGTAGGAGGCCACGAGGAAGACCCAGGACACATTAGGGAAGACTCTGTCGCCCGGCTGGCCAGGGAACGCCTCGGGATCCCCCGGGAAGAGCTAGATGAAGTGACTGGGGAGAGGGAAGTCTGGGTTTCCCTGCTTAGGCTGTTGCCCCCGTGACCTGACCTCGGATAAGCCGAAGAAAATGGATGGATTTTTCACTATAAAGAAGGGTACGGTGAACGCGCATATGAAACTGGTGGGGTTCGGTACCTCCAACAAGGTTAAGAACCAAAAATGCTTTTAAGCATTGCACCAGTAGGATTAGTAATACATGACACCTGCATGACTAGGATTAAAATTTCAGGAGACCCATTTAGAGCAAGTTATCGTTCAGCCCACAGGTGAATGACAAAGAAATGGGCACCTTGGATGCAAGCCAAACAAGTGGACAGTGCAAAACCCACATTCGCGGTAACCATGCAAGCCAGCATCCTCACAACATGTGTCCCTTTGGATGTGCGAGATCAGCACATAGAAGAGATGGAAAGTAGTTCTCGGGAAGGCAAGAAGAGTGTCTGCCAGTCTCTAAGCATGATAATAAATCCATGCTGTCATAACGAGCAGGATATTCCCATTACCTCCCCAAAAAACACAAGCTTACCTTTTTCGGTCTTCCAGTCCTTTTTCTTTTTGCTCATGCTGCCGGAATGATTAGTCTTCGAGTGGTTGTTTTTTGACTGTGGCAACCCCAGACTCACAGTGAACGGAGATCCGGGGGATGAGATAGAAATGTAAAAAGTGACAGCCTTTAGCCGCTTCTCTCACCTGTGAAGCTGTCAAAATTTCTATGGAGTATGGACCTCACGTGCCTCAACCTACCGTGATTGCGGCGTAATTATGTGTATGATTCTGGATCATGTGATTGGCTGATGCGGAGGGGAAAGTGGGCTTGTGATTCGTCGAGCACTTCTGTCAATCAGAAAATGTTTACGCCCTAGGGAAGCTTTGGGAAGGTTGTTTCCGGTGGCCCGGCTTCTTACAGTTTTTTGCTATCCATCCATCCATCCATTTCTACCGCTTATTCCCTTTTGGAGTCGCGGGGGGCGCCTATCTCAGCTACAATCGGGCTAATTGCTTATAAATTAAAATTTAAAATGTTCACATCGATAACAAAAGTCTACACACAGTAAACAAAACCCCTGTGTAGATTTGCCTAATATCAGGCATAGACCATGCTTTACAGATTTTTGCGAAATATTACACACACTTTCCCATTTTTCACACATGAAATGATTGTGATACACATATCTTTATCTCCAGATTTTTTTTTCCAACCTTAGTATTTGTCTCCGATATTTATTTGTACTGCATTGTTGACTACTGTGGTATGGTACTAAAAATAAATATTATGCGTTTGCAGCATCAGTGTTTAGAACAGGGGTGTCAAACGTGCGGCCCGCGGGCCGGATTAGGCCCGCAATCAGGTTTTATCTGGCCCGCGTGATGAGTTTGCTAAGTATAAAAATGAGCGGACATTTTTGAATGAAAGAAACCGCTGTTCTAAATGTGTCCACTAAATGTGTCAATTTTTGACTGTACTGAATCACTATAATCAGTTCCTTAAATTGATTTGTTCCAAAAATTTGTCCCCCCCCCCACAAAAAATGTGTGCAGGTCGGCGAATCATGAGTCAGTCAGTAACAGCTTCCCCAGCGGCAGATCTCGGTGTATGTCAGTTCGCAAACGACACAAGCCCTCAGCACCCAATGAACGACGTGCACAGTGACTGAACGAGAGCCTCAATGTGACGTCCTCCTTCGCGACACAGTCAGTTCTCTGTGTCAGTAGGTTCGCGAGTCCTGAGAGCGAGAGCGTTGTCGTTCACTGAGTGATTCATGTAATTAATCCGCGGTGAACGGATCGTTCGCTCAGTCCCTACCCCCGCCCCCATGATGAGTAGCTGGCTGCGCCGAGGGTTCAGTGAGTCACAGAATGCGCCAGTTCCACTCGCGGCAGAGCTCAACTGAACTGAGAAAGGAACGAATCAGTTCATGAAGTGATTCAGCTCAGTACGTTCACTCAAAAGATTCGCGAACGACACAACACTAATAGCAATCATTTGTATCTGTAGATCAGGGGTCGGCAACCCGCGGCTCCGGAGCCGCATGCGGCTCTTTGATCGCTCTGATGTGGCTCAGCCGCATACTTGCCGACCCCTTCGATTTTTCCAGAAGGTTTTTGTCTTTCAGGGCCTCTCCCAGGGAAAACTTTCTACGATTTTCACTCGGACGACAATATTGATGGCGTGCCGAAATTCGCGCTCTCTGAAACATGTCATCGCGCCCGCCTTTAAATAAATAAATAAATGGGTTGTACCGTCTGCCTCACAATACGAAGTTCCTGCAGTCCTGGGTTCAAATCCAGGCTCGGGATCTTTCTGTGTGGAGTTTGCATGTTCTCCCCGTGAATGCGTGGGTTCCCTCCGGGTACTCCGGCTTCCTCCCACTTCCAAAGACATGCACCTGGGGATAGGTTGATTGGCAACACTAAATTGGCCCTAGTGTGTGAATGTGAGTGTGAATGTTGTCTGTCTATCTGTGTTGGCCCTGCGATGAGTTGGCGACTTGTCCAGGGTGTACCCTGCCTTCCGCCCGATTGTAGCTGAGATAGGCGCCAGCGCCCCCCGCGACCCCGAAAGGGAATAAGCGGTAGAAATGGATGGATGGATGGAAATGGGTTGTACTTGTATAGCGCTTTTCTACCTTCAAGGTACTCAAAGCGCTTTGACACTACTTCCACATTTACCCATTCACACACACATTCACACACTGATGGAGGGAGCTGCCATGCAAGGCGCTAACCATCACCCATCAGAAGCAAGGGTGAAGTGTCTTGCTCAGGACACAACAGACATGACGAGGTTGGTACTAGGTGGGGATTGAACCAGGGACCCTCGGGTTGCGCACGGCCACTCTACCACTGCGCCACGCCGTTCCCGTCCTTTACACATTTCTATCTACGTGCCGGCCGGTCACTTGTAATAAGCAGCCTCTGTTGTTACACGAAAGTGATTGCAAGGCCTACTTGTCCAACAGCCATACAGGTTACACTGAGGGTTGTGATATAAACAACTTTAACACTCTTACTAATATGCGCCAGACTGTAAACCCACACCAAACAAAATAGAGAAACACATTTCGGGAGAACATCCGCACCATAACACAACATGAACACAACAGAACAAATACCCCAAATCCCATGCATCCCTAACTCTTCCGGACTACATTATACACCTGCCCATCTCAACCGGCCCACGGAGGGAGAGGGGCGGGGGTTATTTTTAAGATATCGTGCCGTGATTTTACCTGTACGGCCCACTTGGGAGTAGATTTTTCTCCGTGTGGCCCCCGATCTAAAATTACTTAGACACCCCTGGTTTAGAAGTTCTTGAAAATAATACAGATTTTTTTTTTTTACAGTTTTTTCCAATTGCTTACCCACATATGCAGTCCTCTCCAAGGTTTCTCTCATAGTCATCATTGTCACTGTCACCGACGTCCCATTGGGGTGAGTTTTCCTTGCCCTTATGTAGGCTCTACCGAGGATGTCGTTGTGGTTTGTGCAGCCCTTTGAGACACTGGTGATTTAGGGCTATATTAATAAACATTGATTGATATACACACACTAGGATTGTGATACACACATCTTTATCTCCAGATTTTTTTTCAAACATTTGTATTTGTCGCCGATTTTAATTTGTACTGCATTGTTGACTACTGTGATATGGTACTAAAAATAAATATTATCCGTTTGCAGCAACATTGTTTAGAAGTTCTTGAAAATATTACAGATTTTTTTTTACAGTTTTTTTCGATTGCTTACACACTAAAATTTTAAATGTTCACATAGTTAACAAAGTCTTCACACAATAAATAAAACCACTGTGCAGATTTGCCAAATAAGACTCTGCTTTACAGTTTTTTTCGCGGAATATTACACACAATGCTAATATATTTTGTCAAGTTCCAGTAATCATTCATCACATATGCTCAAAAGGTTAGGCAAAATGCCTTAAACATGTGATTTTTTATAGTAAAATAAGGGTTTTTACAAATGTGTTTTGTATTTACAGTTTTTTCCAATTGCTTACACACTTTTTTTTCAAACCTCTTTATGTCTCAGATTTTAATTTGTACTGCAAGTCATTGTTGACTACTGTGGTATGTTACTAAAAATAAATACTATCAATTTGCAGCATCATTGTTGAGCAGTTCTTGAAAAGATTACAGAATATTTTAAAAGTTTTTTCCAATTGCTTACACACTAAATTTCGAATTTTCACAAAGTTAACATTGTCTACCTACAGTAAAGAAAACCACAGTGCAGATTTGCCTAATATTCTCAGGGTGCTGACGCTGCTGAGAAGGGGTTTCCCTCGCAGAGGGACCTGCAAACACCAGGGCCGGTCTGCTGGGGGTGCGTACAGCCCGGGCATGTGCGACGGGACTGCTCCTTGATGGAGGTCGGACAGGCGATGCGGGTTTTCAGCCCCCCAGCGCCCGCCCCCGATCCAGGGGAGACGTACGGTGTCCCGGTAAGGGTACAAGGGAGTACATACTGGCCGATGGTGGATTCGGGCTGCAAACAGACCATGATCCACCAAGACCTGGTTCGACCCCGGAACATTGAGGCAGATGACACGGGAAAAAATTAGGTGTATTCATGGGGATGTGCACGAGTACTCTATTGTGCCAGTGGAAATCTGGTATAATGGTCAAAAGCATAGTGTCAAGGTTGCAGTTGCACTTTACACACCACGTAATTTTAGGAAGAAGAAAAATGCCGTTTGACGGGGAAGACGTTATCGTAGTGAGGCAGTTCTTGGTTTGGCGGGGTATTACCGCCGGTTCATTCCCTGGTTTGCGTACTTAAACAGTCCACTGACTGACCTCACCCGAAAGGGTGCTCCAGATCTGGTCCAGTTGAAGGAGCAGTGCCAGCGGGTGTTCGACAAGGTAAAAACAGCACTCTGCGAGGAGCCGGTAATGCACATGCCTAACTGTAAAATCCCTTTCTGTCTGCAGGCGGACCGCCCCGTACTGTACATCAGCCGGAAACTCTCAGACCGGGAGTAAAGGTACAGCACGGTGGAGAGGGAGTGCCTTGCCATCCGGTGGGCGGTCGGGGCCCTCCGCTACTACCTGTTGTGGCGCGCCTTCAGTCTCTACTCGGACCACAAACCTCTCCAATGGCTCTACCATATGCAGGATGCCAACACGCGGATCACCCGGTGGTACCTTGCATTACAGCCCTACAACTTCCGGGTGGTCCACCGGCCGGGCACGCGGATGGCCGTCGCCGACTTCCTCTCTCTCGCCCTGCTATGGGGGGGAGTGGGCGTGGCCGGATGGCTGCCCGGCCTGAGTCTGACGGGGAAGGCATGTGGAGGGGCGTGGTCCACGCGTTCCCTGCGGGCGGGGCATGTGTGGGAGCCGGCTGGGAAGCAGATGACAGGTGAGTGGATACCGCAGCTATAACGAGTTATCTAATCACCTGTCTCTTTATTAGCAGCGTTGGTGACCGCAGGAGGGGGGGGGGGGGGGGGGGGGGGGGGGGGGGACGAAAGCGCCACTGAGACAGGACTGCAGAGAAGAGCACGCGACAAGACTGCTGAAAAGCATCGAAAGAAAAAGCCAAACAGGAGCTGCAAAAGATGAGTGCCAAAAAGAAAAAGAAAACTATTGTCAATCCACTGTGGTGGTGAGGGTGTTGTGTGGTCCGGGAGAGCCCAGACGGGAAAGACATTTACAGTAGTACTCTATGCTGTAATTTTTGTTTACAGTTGTTTCCATTTGCTGACACACCATTTTAATGATTGTGTTTCTTTTTTCAAAAGGATATACACACTTTTGCCAACACCACATTCAAGTTTATTGAATTCCTAAATTTGCAAAATGGCACACTTCGGTCAAAACAAACTATGCCCATTCATCAAAATAAATAACCACTTGAAAAAATGCAGTTTTATTGTCATCTCACTCATACAGACTTCAAATGATAAAATACTATTGAAGTTTGATCATATTACGCCTATACTGGCTCACCTGCACTGGCTTCCTGTGCACTTAAGATGTGACTTTAAGGTTTTACTACTTACATATAAAATACTACACGGTCTAGCTCCATCCTATCTTGCCGATTGTATTGTACCATATGTCCCGGCAAGAAATCTGCGTTCAAAAGACTCCGGCTTATTAGTGATTCCCAAAGCCCATAAAAAGTCTGTGGGCTATAGAGCGTTTTCCGTTCGGGCTCCAGTACTCTGGAATGCCCTCCCGGTAACAGTTCGAGATGCCATCTCAGTAGAAACATTTAAGTCTCACCTTAAAACTCATTTGTATACTCTAGCCTTTAAATAGACTCCCTTTTTAGACCAGTTGATCTGCCGTTTCTTTTCTTTTTCTCCTATGTCCCACTCTCCCTTGTGGAGGGGGTCCGGTCCGATCCGGTGGCCATGTACTGCTTGCCTGTGTATCGGCTTGGGACATCTCTGCGCTGCTGATCCGCCTCCGCTTGGGATGTTTTCCTGCTGGCTCCGCTGTGAACGGGACTCTCGCTGCTGTGTTGGATCCGCTTTGGACTGGACTCTCGCGACTGTGTTGGATCAATTATGGATTTAACTTTCACAGTATCATGTTAGACCCGCTCGACATCCATTGCTTTCGTCCTCTCCAAGGTTCTCATAGTCATCATTGTCACCGACGTCCCACTGGGTGTGAGTTTTCCTTGCCCTTATGTGGGCCTACCGAGGATGTCGTGGTGGTTTGTGCTGTGGTTTGTGAAGCCCTTTGAGAGACTAGTGATTCAGGGCTATATAAGTAAACATTGATTGATTGATTGAAGTGAATTACCCATAACAGTGATAAATACAAAACAAATCTGTAAAAAACTCTATTTTACTATAAGAAATCACATGTTTGGGGCATTTTGCCCAACCTTTTTAGCGTATGTGATGAAGTCAGGTAAGGTAAAATATCACAGTAGTCAACAATGTCATGCAGTAGAAATTTAAAATCTGAGACAAATAAAAAGGTTTGAAAAAAAATATGGCGATAAATACAAATGGCCGCATAGAGTATAGGCTACATGTGCAGACTAAGGCAACAGCAACTCTATGAAAGAACCTACTCAAAAGCCTCAGTTACCGAATCTAATCATCACCTGCCCGTCGAGCTGGATCAGGCCATAGTATCTCATCCCCATCACATGTGCAAGATGGGAACGTGTGTGTAAAGCATTTTGTGTAATATTTCGCAAAAACTGTGAAGCATAGTCCATTCCTGATATTAGGCAAATCTGCACAGTGGTTTTGTTTACTGTGTGTAGACTTTTAACTGTGTGAAAATGTAAAAAATAGTGTGTAAGCAATTGGAAAAAACTGTATTTACAAATTTTTTTTAAAACCTTTTTATTTGTGTCAGATTTTAATTTATATTGCTTGTCATTGTTGACTACTGTGATGTGTTACTTAGTACAGTAATCATTCATCACATATGCTAAAAAGGTCAGGACAAACGCCCCAAACGTGAGAATGTTTCAAAATTTCACCAAAAAAAATATGGGTTTTTACAAATGTGTTTTGTATTTATCACTGTTCTAGGTAACTCACTCCATTTGAAGTCTGTATGAGTGAGATGAAAATAAAACTGCCTTTTTCCAAATGCTTGCTTTATTTTGATGAATGGGCATATGTTTTTACCGAAGTCTGTCATTTTTTTCATGTTTTAATTTTCCTGAGGGAACTCTCCTGAAGGAATCAATAAAGTACTATCTATCTATTTAACAAATCTAGGAATTAAAAAAAATGTAATAAGTTGTTTAAAAAAGTGTGTGTATTGTTTGAAAACAGACACACAGTTAGTAAAATTGTATGTAAGCAAATGGAAAAAAATATAAGAGAGAGGTCCAGCTGTCACAAATGGTGGGTTTGTACTAGATTAAAACATGGACGTAATATATACCCATCCATCCATCGATTTCCTTCCGCTTATTCCCTTTTTGGGGTTGCGGAGGGCGCTGGTGCCTATCTCAGCTACAATCGGGCAGAAGGCGGGGTACACCCTGGACAAGTCGCCACCTCATCGCAGGGCCAACACAGATAGACAGACAACATTCACACTCACATTCACACACCAGGGCCAATTTAGTGTTGCCAATCAACCTATCCCCAGGTGCATGTCTATGGAGGTGGGAGGAAGCTGGAGTACCCCGAGGGAACCCACGCATTCATGGGGAAGACATGCAAACTCCACACAGAAAGATCCCGAGCCCGGGATTGAACCCAGGACTACTCAGGACCTTCGTATTGGGAAGCAGACGCACTAACCCCTTTTCCACCGTGCTGCCCCCATAATATATACATGTATGTACTGTATATTTTATTATTTAATTGTTTTCAATACCACTATATAATTGGTGTTACTCATACAGGCTTCGTACACCTTTTCCATGGCTAATTTCATGCACTTTTTAGGGACTTTCATGATCAATTTTCCAGTTTTCCAGTACCCTTCAAAAGGCGAAAACCAGTGTGAATCAATACTTAGCCTTGTTGTTTGAGGTTACCAAATGCTGTCCGTAGGAAAAATAAGGAAAATCTGCTAAAACCTAAGCCTAACATTGAACTAGCAGTTATCATTAACAGAATGGGACATAGAAAATTAAGCAGTGTTTCCGTAGTCTATTCAATGTCATTGGTGTTTGCAAATGTTGTTTACTTGTTTGTTTGTATCATCATCATACATGTATATATCATTCTTTATAAGAAATAACATTAAGTATTATTGTTTGCTTGTTTGTTTGTATCATAATTCATGCATACATCATGTTCATTAAAACGACAACCTCCCGGCATGATGGACCGATGCACCACTGTCCTCTTGGGGGCGACACAGAGCCTTATATAGATCTCTGGCATGACAACAACCTAATGTAAGGGCTCGTGCAAACCCAACAGATCAAGCGTGTAGCATTAATTTTTAAGGAAACTTATTTAATTTTTTTCCATTTTATAATCAGCCTATTGAGTCAGACTGCTGAGAAATATGTTGAACATTTCCATGCATTTACAAGCACTTCACCCAATATTCACGCATTTTTCAAACCTTGAAAATACAACATTAAAATCCAAGCATTTTCAAGGTTTTTAAGCACCCCTACGGACCCTGGTCATACAATTATGCCACATTAATTTTGTTTGCTGACTATTATAATTTTAAGGTCTGCCATCAGTTATTTTCACACTTTTTTCATTATATGAAACAAAACTTAGGGCCCGCGCAACGAAGGGACAATGTAGAGCACCGCCAGGGCCCTATGGAAATTCCTGTGTTTCTCCTTCTATACCAGGGGTCGGCAACCCAACATATTGAAAGAGCAATATTGGACTAAAAATACAAAAAACAAATCTGTCTGGAGCCGAAAAAAGTTAATAGCCTTATATAAGTGTTATAATGAAAGCAACACATTAGGTAAGTAAGTGTCTAAGAGGGTGAGATAACCTCTGGAAATTTCTGACTTAAAACTGTCAAAGGTATAGATGTGTGTGCCCATGTTAAAGGAAAGGACAAGATGTCTTCTTCTAATGGATTTAATACAATCTTTGCAAGCTGGGTAACATTTGCTGTGGTCTGGAACAACATGGCACACAATCAGAAATGCAGCCAAAATTACATACAAATAATGTGTCATGAAACATGCAAATATAGATTAAATACACAGAGGACATAAGTAAAGGAATTTAAATGAGCTTAAATATACCTGCAAACGAGGCATAATGATGCAATATGTACACACAGCTAGCCTAAATAGCATGTTAGCACGGATTATTACAACTCCATGCAAGTCAATAACATAAACAAAGCTCACCTTTGTGACTTCACGCACAGCATAAAACATTTGGTGCACAAACTGAGACAAAGAAGGAGTGGCATAAAACACATGTTTCTGTGGCAGCATCGGAGAAAGTTGTACATGTGAATAAACTACAGTGAGTTTAAGGACAGCCAAAATTAGTAGGACAAAACGGCGCTGGGCAAATACTGCCATCACTGGAGCATAAACACAAACATACTAAACAGTGAGCTTTTTAACAATACGGAAGGTTTGTGTTATGTTTCTCCTCCTACAGAAACATTATAAAAACACATTTTTATTTCCCCCCCCCATCCTTTTCCATTTTTAAAAAGCTCCAGGGTGCTAAAGAGCTGCATGCGGTTTGAGAGCAGCGGGTTGCTGACCACCGTTCTATACGTATGAACAGCTTTTTGAGGCCCTAAACATGCACCAAAAGTGCACCATATATTACAGACGCGTCGAGCATGGCGAAAAATGTTATATTTTTGGTGTCCCGAAAATTCAATTTAAAAATTGTCTCTCTAGCGCCACCTTTTAAATGAAAAAGAAAATCAGCCCCTGATACTACCAGTTTCACATATTGACATGAAAATTGCAGAAGACGTCTATCATAACAGGACGCACATGAAAATCTCAAGAACCCACCTGTAAACGAACAGGAAGTCAGACATTTTTCGGCATCAAAATGGGGTCCTTTTTTAACAAACTTCTCCTCGGGAATTTGACTAAAGGATTCACGGTTATAACTTCAGATTCTACACACGCAGGTGATGACAAATTGCGAACACTTTTTGCCTTTGCCATTAGATGTGGGCATGGCACAGCGCCAAATTTGCCTCTCATGGTTTTTGGCCATTTAACAAACTTCTCCCAGTGACTCTGACCAAATGAGTTGGGGTTAAAATTACAGATACAGCACATGGAGGTGATGACAATTTTTTTTTTACAAATTTTGCCCACGCCATAGGATGTGGCTTGGCAGGGCGCCAAAAAACATGAAATGTTAATTACTCTGCTCCACAAAATTATATATTGACCTTATTTGGTAGAAATGGCAATGATAACACGCTGATGGCTTAGAACCTTTTCCTACCTGCTATACTTTTTTTCATTTGCATTTCAGTTTTTGTTTGTATTCCATTCATTAGTGCAGTGGTTCTCAACATTTTTTCAGTGATGTACACCCTGTGAACATATATTTAATTCAAGTACTCCCTAATCAGAGCAAAACATTTTTGGTTGGAAAAAAAGAGATAAAGCAGTAAAATACAGCACTATGTCTTCAGTTTCAGATTTATTAAATTGTATAGCAGTGCAAAATATTGCTCATTTGTAGTGGTCTTTTTTTAAACTATTTGGAAAAAAAGATATAAAAATAACAAAAAAATAGTTGAAAAATAAACAAGTGATTCAATTATAAATAAAGATTTCTACACATAGAAGTAATCATCAACTTAAAGTGCCCTCTTTGGGGATTGTAATAGGGATCCATCTGCATTCATGAACTTAATTTTAAACATTTGTTCACAAAAAAAGAAATCTTTAACATCAATATTTATGAAAAAATATAGCTGTCAACACTGAATATTGCATTGTTGCATTTCTTTTCACAGTTTATGAACTTACATTCATATTTTGTTGAAGTATTATTGAATATATATATTTATAAAGTATTTTTGCATTGTTGCTATTTTTAGAATATTTTTTTAAAATCTCACGTACCCCTTGGCATACCTTCAAGTACCCCCAGGGGTACGCGTACCCTCGTTTGAGAACCACTGCATTAATGGTCAAACAATAGAATGTAGGGTCAAGGAGGATCAACATCTTAATTTCCCAGGATTCTTCTTGTGTGGTCAAACCCTGTCTGTGTGCATCAGTGTCAAATACTTAGGCCATATCATCAATGACCAGATGGAGGATAATGCTGACATGCTTAGACAGAGAAGAATGCTGTATGTCCAAGCCAATTTGCTGGTGAGAACATTTCACTACTGTTCTGATGAAGCGAAGGTGTACTTGTTTAGAGCTTACTGCACCCATAAAGGCCTACTGAAATGAGATTTTCTTATTTAAACAGGGATAGCAGGTCCATTCTATGTGTCATACTTGATAATTTGGCGATATTGCCATATTTTTGCTGTAAGGATTTAGTAGAAAACATTGACGATAAAGTTCGCAACTTTTGGTCGCTAATAAAAAAGCCTTGCCTTTAACGTAAGTAGCAGACGATGTGCGCGTGACGTCACGGGTTGTGGGGCTCCTCACATCCTCACATTGTTCATAATCATAGCCTCCAGCAGCAAGAGCAATTCGGACAGAGAAAGCGACAATTTCCCCATTAATTTGAGCGAGGATGAAAGATTTGTGGATGAGGAAAGTTAGAGTGAGGCACAAAAAAAAAAAAAAAGAAAAAGCGACGGCACCAGGCGGTGGCAGTGGGTGTAATTAGACACATTTACTAGGATAATTCTGGAAAATCCCTTATCTGCTTATTGTGTTAATAGTATTTTAGTGAGATTACTGTCATACCAGAAAGTCGGATGGCTGCGGTGAACACCAGTGTCTCTTAGAGAAGCCAATGGTGGAGCCAAGATCACAGCTGCCTTTTTGACAGCTACAGGAGGAGGTCCCATAATCCACTCAAGTCTCCGGTAAGAGCCGACTTAATATCACAATTTCCCCATCCAAAAACTTGCTGGTTGACGTAGAGAAACATGTTTGCTTGACCGCTTTGTGTTAAAGTTTCACAACAAAGAAATACCGGCTGTGTTTCGGCGCTAAAGGCAGCTGCAATCCACCGCTTTCCACCAACAACATTCTTATTTGACGTCTCCATTATAAATTGAACAAATTGCAAAAGATTCAGCAACCCAGATGTCCAAATTATTGTGTAATTATGCGATGAAAAGAGACGACTTTTAGCTGTAAGTGGTGCTGGGCCAATATGTCCGCTACAACCCGAGACGTCACAAACACGCATCATCATACGCGTCATCATTCCGTGACGTTTTCAACAAGAAACTCCGCGGGAAATTTAAAATTGTAATCTAGCAAACTAAAAAGGCTGTATTGGCATGTGTTGCAATGTTAATATTTCATCTTTGATATATAAACTATCAGACTGCGTGGTCGGTAGTAGGGGGTTTCAGTAGGCCTTTAAGCTGAGTACAATTACTGTGGCCCATACGGACCAGAGCTGAGAAACAGATATTTTTGGATGGCCCCACCAGGGGGCGCTCGCAGTCCAATTTTAGTGAAGGAACACAGTGATTCTCAAAGTGTGGTAAGTGTATGCCGGCTACATCTGATGGTGCACCAATAAAATTATTTGATTAAATATTCAAACACAGTGATACTGTTCAAACTGTGTGTAATGATACAGTGGCCAAAATATTAAATATACTTGTAAAATAAAACTTCTGCATTGTTTATAATGAAAATTATACGCGTTGGACCCGGGGGACGGCGTGGCACAGTTGGTAGAGTGGCCATTCCAGCAACCTGAGGGTTCCTGGTTCAATACCCAGCTTCTACCAACCTAGTCACGTCCGTTGTGTCCTTGAGCAAGACACTTCACCCTTGCTCCTGATGGGAACCTGGTTAGCGCCTTGCATGGCAGCTCCCACCATCAGTGTGTGAATGTGTGTGTGAATGGGTGAATGTGGAAATAGTGTCAAAGTGTTTTGAGTACATGCGAGGTAGAAAAGCGCTATACAAGTATAACCCCTATTAAGCCCCTATTACGCTACTGTATGTTAATCTTGGTCATTATGGTGGTACTAAAATCGGTGAAATCATCTCAGAGAGGAATATATATTTCAGAAATGGGAACTGTGAACACTCCCACAGATTCGGTCATGTTTAATTTAACATTATGCATATACCACAGCTGTAAGGTTTCCTCTTGTGCTGGATTGGCACTGCATATGATTTTATTAGAATGCCAAAATAAGCTCATATCCACCAGATTTATAGCCATATTGTCCTATTAAGGGGGATAGAATACCTGCCTTTGGAGGAGTTCTCAAACAGATTTTTTTTTAAATATTCTCTTTATAGCAAAAATAACAAATGCATATACCATGGAATTCGCAAAGCACGACAACACTTTCTAACAAGTGTCTAGTCCTTTAACAGATCATTCTTTGTGTTTGTTGGTTTGGTTTACCTGAGTACATGTATACATCAACTTGATTGTAGGGGCAAAAGATGAAGATTAGCCACTGGCTGCAATCTGACTTATCATATATGTGTTATTTAGCATGAACTGTTGAAGTATGTACTGTTTGTGTATTTTCCTGATCCAAATAATTTTCCAGCCAGTGCAGTTACAGAACTGCAGTATCCACTATGTACTATTCAAACAAGCCACTAGAGGTCAGTCTTGCAATTCTCAAAAAGGGAGTGCAATTTCAGGAGTCATGTTGAAAAGGACGTTTTAATTTAATATTTTGCCCTAAATGTTATATTTGCAGGAAGTTAGCATTTTCTGAGGTACATTGTTAGAAGGTGTTTGTCAAAACTATCAATTACATTTTCTGATGGTTTTGACTAAAAAACTGAAGATTATGTCCATATTGAAACATCAAAATAATGCACAATTTGGATGTAGTGTGTTGAAAATGACCACAATATCAGGCAATTACAGGCAACAATATTATTTATTTATTTTTTACATTTAAAGACTTACTTCAATCTGTTTTGTTGCATTTTTGTGCGACATAGTAAAGCAACAGCATGCGACTGTGAATTGTTCCTGTTTGCGGATGACTCGGCCCTGCTGGTATCCGGCAAGGACAAGTCTCCTTAATATGTGCACCTGGCTCGCTGACAACAAGCTATCCATAAACTTAGGCAAAACGGAATCCATCCTATTTGGGTCCCATATCAACCTTAAGAAAGTCAGTGACTTCACTATAAAAGTGGGTGACATTGTTATCACCAGGAAAGATGAGATCACCTACCTTGGTTCCATTCTAGAGGCTAATCTTTCCTGTGATAAAATGGCAACCAAGGTAATCAAAAAGGTCAATCAAAGAACGAGATTCCTCTACAGAATCTCCTCTCTGGTCAACAGAAGCACCTTGAAGATTCTAGCGGGAACTCTCATTCAACCCTTTTTCGATTACGCTTGCACCTCCTGGTACCCCAGCACCTCCAAAACCCTCAAATCTAGACTGCAAACATCCCAGAACAAGCTAGTCCGGTTACTTTTAAACCTCTACCCCAGATCACACCTCACTCCAACCCACTTCACCAAAGTGGGCTGGCTCAGGGTGGAGGACAGAGTAAAACAACTTGCACTGAGCCTAGTCTATAAAATCTGCTACACCACCCTGATACCGGAGTACATGTCAAACTACTTCCTTAACGTAAATGACCACCATAACCACAACACTTGGGGGAGCTCCACAAACCACGTTAAACCCAGATTCCGATCTAACAAAAGTCTTAACTCATTCTCTTTCTATGCCACATCAATGTGGAATGCACTCCTAACAGGTGTAAAAGTAAGTGCATCTCTATCCTCCTTCAAAACTGCTCTAAAACAACACCTCCAGGCAACTTCAACCCTTTACTAATACCCTCCCCCATTCACATCCCATCTCCCTGAATTGTAAATAACCTAATGTAAATAATCAAATGTACTTCTAATGTATATACTTGTTCTTATGCTATCTGAACTCACTATGTTCTCTGCTCGCTGTACATATCTTCCCAAGTAAGACCTACACTGTTTGAATGTCCATTTCTCTGTTGATGCAATTGTTGATGACTGAAGTACTGATATCAAACAAAGCTCCCCATCCCACCCCCGGATTGCAAATAATGTAAATAATTTAATGTATATACTATGATGATTAACTTTTGTGATGACTGTATTATGCTGATAGTATATATTTGTACCATGAATTGTTTAACGTGGACCTCGACTTAAACAAGTTGAAAAACTTATTTGGGTGTTACCATTTAGTTGTCAATTGTACGGAATATGTACTGAACTGTGCAAACTACTAATAAAAGTATCAATCAATCAATCAAAACTGTGACTGTCCACATGGGTTTTAATAGATCTTGATATTGCTGTATCTAGCTTGGTTCTTTTTCTAATCAAGACTGGGGATAGGTTGATTGGCAACACTAAATTGGCCCTAGTGTGTGAATGTGAGTGTGAATGTTGTCTGTATATCTGTGTTGGCCCCGTGATGAGGTGGCAACTTGTCCAGGGTGTACGCCGCCATCCGCCCGAACGCCGCTGAGATAGGCTTCAGCACCCCTGCGACCCCGAAAGGGACAAGGGGTAGAAAATAAATGGATGGATGGACTGTACTCATCTCAACTGTTTGGTAGTGATTAGTTGTTTTAATATTATTGGCAGAGTGTCATGATCTGAGCTGCCATCTGTCAGTTTTTTGTAGCAGTGTCTGGTTTCAGGGTCACGGGACAAAGCCACCACCGCGCACACCTGATTCCCATTTCCTTCTGGCTGCTTAAGCTCTCCAGTCCATTCACTCGGTGCAAGTAGATTCCTGATGGTTCACCCTTTCAGTCATCATCTCTTCTGCTTTGGCTCCACTCACGCTTCTCGTTCCTCTGACTCTGCCCTGCGCTGCGGTGTTTCCCTTCCACACATTTTGTGTGCATTGTCTCTATTTTTGCACCTTTTGTTGTGTACCTCCCTAGTCATTTTTCCTCACTCCTTCTTTAGTGCGCTTTTTGTTATTAGTTTTATCATTTATTTTCTGCTTTGGAGTCCAATTCCGGCAAAGCCCATCGTCACACAATGTTTTTTAATTTTGTTTTTGGCACATCTTATGCACGAAAGAAAAACATTTTTACCCAACACTGTTGGCTTTATTTGAATCACACTGTGTGTACAATTGTTAGTGCCATGGTTACAACACAAAGAAAATAAACTATGGTCAGTTCTAAAATGGCACATAATTCTTGTAGGTTTGATATGTTTTTCATAGCCCACAGGAGGATCATAGCAACATAATTACAGCAAGCAACATAATGATCTATAGTGAGGTTCACAAGAATATATTTCTCTTAAGTGGTCCCTCTGATTGTCTCGGCTTGTATTTAGAAACACTAAATAAGGAACAGCACAGCAGGAGTGTCTCCTTAAGCTACCATTTACTGTAGTTCTCCTCAAACTGCCCTTTAGATTGCTGAAATTCTAAATTGGGTAAAAATATGCAATTTGTCGCTGTCATGAATTAACTGGCTCACATTTTCAATTTCAAGGTACTGTATAATGTTGATACTTTTTTTTTTTACCTCCTGCTGCCTACCAAATACTGTAGATCAGTGGTTCACAAACTTGTTTCTCCATGAACAACCATATATTAAAATACAGCAGCACAGTACGCCTAAGTGGTCATTGAAAACAAAGCACAGGTTGTATTTAGCATTTGTATCTAATATTTTGGCCATTGTTACATTATACACAGTTTGAACAGTGTGTTTGAATACAGGAAAATGAAACACTGTGCTTAATTCAAGTGCTTCTTTGGTGTACCATTAGATGAAGCCCGCGTACCGTAGTGTTGAATGTACGCGTTTTTAAAAATTTTGGAGCTTATTGGGAGTCGGCTGATAGATCATGTCACCATTATGTTATGTTGTTATTTTCCGGGGTCTTTATTTAGAAAAAAACACTTATTGAAATATGGGGTAACTAGATTTATTATATATGTGTGTGCGCAGGTTCAAACCCAGGACCTTCTTATTTGAGGCGGACGCACTAACTTCTCTTCCGCCGTGCTGCCCTATACATACATATATATATATTTATATGTATATATTTGTACTGGTTCAGCCTTCCTGCTATCCTGAAGGGCTGGATGGACCGTGTGCTCACGCTTGGATACACCTAGTCTGATGCCAAGCGATACAGCCAGGTGTGTGTATATATATATATGTCCAAGGTGTACGCCGCCTTCCCCCTGAATGCAGCTGAGAGGCTCCAGCAATCCCCCTCCACCCCCCACCCCCCACCCCAAAGGGGAAAAGCGGTAGGCAATGGATGGATGGATGGCTATATACATGTCCATCCATCCATCCATCCATCTATGTTGGCTCTGCGATGAGATGGCGACTTGTGCAGAGTGTACACTTCCTTTCGCCCGAATGCAGCTGAGATAGGCTCGACCACCCCCCCGACCCCAAAGGGAATAAGCGGTAGGAAATGGATGGATGGATGGATATATATGTATATATATATAAATATATATATATGTCTTGATTGGATTATCCAGAGAATAGTGCTCGATACCGTGGTAGAGTGCAATATGTAGGTGTGGGAAAAAAAATCACAAGACTACTTCATCTCTACAGATCTCTTTCATGAGGGGTTCCCTCAATCATCAGGAGATTTTAATGGAAGCATTCACATACAATGGTTTATATAGAGCACAGAGTGGGTGGGTACAAGCAGGCGTAGGGTGTGGTGATTGGCTCATGTGTTACCTAGGAGGTGTTTCCGTCTATGGCGGCATGTTGAAATGATTTCACTGCGCTTGTTGAGAGATGATAGATCTGGATGATATATAATAAACAGTTTCTCTTTTAAGCATAGGTTGCATCTTTTATTACCACTGTTGTAAGGTGTGCTGGATGCAAGAATTTGCCATGTTATTGAATATTCAACATTATTGTATTGTATTATTGGTATTTACCGTGATGATGGACTGGCAGTGTGCCGCGCCTCGCCAAGGAGCAGCGAGAACACCAAGAAGCGCATATGCCAAATCTTCAAAGAAAACGGCCTACGGATCACGATTGAAGCCAACAAGCAAACCGTCAACTTCCTCGACGTCACTTTCAACCTGAGAAATAACAGCTACCAACCATTCACGAAACCCAACACAACACTCCAATACGTGCACCATGACAGCAACCACCCACCCACCACCACGAAAAGAATACATACCGGAATTAATAAAAGACTATCGATGCTGTCATCCAGCAAAGCTGAATTCGACCAAGCAACCCCCCCGTACCAGAAAGCACTTGATGAAAGCGGATACAACTTCACCCTCACCTATGAACCCACCCCAGGAAACCAACCAAAAAAGAGCAGAAAACGAAACAACATCATCTGGTACAATCCGCCATTCAGCAAAGACGTCTCAACCAACATCGGCCGCAAGTTCCTCACTCTGATCGACAAACACTTCCCCAAAGGCAACACCCTAAGAAAAATATTCAACAAGAACAACATTAAATTGAGCTACAGCTGTATGAATAACATGCAACAAATCATTTCAAACCACAACAAAGCAATTGCAAAAGGACTGCCTACCCCCAGACTAAACGACTCTGAAACCAATAATGAATGTAACTGTCGCAAGAAACCTGATTGCCCTCTCAACGGAAGGTGCTTACAGACATCAGTCGTTTACCAAGCAAAGGTAATACGCAAGGACATTAACACATCCGACACGTACGTAGGATTAACCGAAGGAGCGTTCGAAACAAGATGGAATAATCACAACGCCTCCTTTAGAAACCAGACTTTGCAGAATTCTACAGAACTCAGCAAACACATTTGGAACCTCAAAGACAATAATGTTGAATATTCAATAACATGGCAAATTCTTGCATCCAGCACACCTTACAACAGTGGTAATAAAAGATGCAACCTATGCTTAAAAGAGAAACTGTTTATTATATATCATCCAGATTTATCATCCCTCAACAAGCGCAGTGAAATCATTTCAACATGCTGCCACAGAAGGAAACACCTCCTAGGTAACACATGAGCCAATCACCACACCCTACGCCTGCCTGTACCCACCCACTCTGTGCTCTATATAAACCATTGTATGTGAATGCTTCCATTAAAATCTCCTGATGATTGAGGGAACCCCTCATGAAACAGATCTGTAGAGATGAAGTAGTCTTGTGATTTTTTTTCCCCACACCTACATAAATATATATATATATAATTTATTTTTTTCTACCACTTGTCCCTTACGGGATCCCGGGGGGTGCTCGAGCCTATCTCAGCTTGTAGAGATATATATATATATATATATATATATATATATATATATGTATATATATATATATATATATATATATGTGTTGATTGGATTATCCAGAGAATAGTGCTCGATACCGTGGTAGAGCGCAATATTTAGGTGTGATTGAGGGAACCCCTCATGAAACAGATCTGTAGAGATGAAGTAGTCTTGTGACTTTTTCCCACACCTATATATATATATATATATATATATATATATATATATATATATATATATATATATATATATATATATACGACGTGACCCTGTTGTTAGAGTGGCCGTGCCAGCAACCTGAGGTTCCTGGTTCGATCCCCAGCTTCTACCACCTTAGTCACATCTGTTGTGTCATTGAGCTAAGACATTTCACCCTTGCTCCTGATGGGTCGTGGTTAGCGCCTTGCATGGCAGCTCCAGCCATCAGTGGATGAATGTGGAAATAGTGACAAAGTGCTTTGAGTACCCTAAAGGTAGAAAAGCACTTTATTGATTGACACTTTTATTAGTAGATTGCACAGTTCAGTACATATTCCGTACAATTG
The DNA here is from genome assembly GCF_033978795.1 of Nerophis ophidion. NCBI lineage: Eukaryota > Metazoa > Chordata > Actinopteri > Syngnathiformes > Syngnathidae > Nerophis > Nerophis ophidion. Next base: position 22,380,566 of record NC_084619.1, read on the forward strand.
ACCAGTAAATGGTAACACCCGAATAGGTTTTTCAACTTGTTTAAATCGGGGTCCACGTTAATCAATTCATGGTCAACAATATACACGCTATACAAGTAAAACCCATTTACCATATACATACATACATACATACATATATATATATATATATATATATATATGTATATATATATATATATATACATATATATATATATATATATATGGGCTTCACGGTGGAAGAGGGGTTAGTGCGTCTGCCTCACAATACGAAGTTCCTGCAGTCCTGGGTTCAAATCCAGGCTCGGGATCTTTCTGTGTGGAGTTTGCATGTTCTCCCCGTGAATGCGTGGGTTCCCTCCGGGTACTCCGGCTTCCTCCCACTTCCAAAGACATGCACCTGGGGATAGGTTGATTGGCAACACTAAATTGGCCCTAGTGTGTGAATGTGAGTGTGAATGTTGTCTGTCTATCTGTGTTGGCCCTGCGAGGAGGTGGCAACTTGTCCAGGGTGTACCCTGCCTTCCGCCCGATTGTAGCTGAGATAGGCGCCAGCGCCCCCCGCGACCCCGAAAGGGAATAAGCGGTAGAAAATGGATGGATGGATGGATATGTATATATATATATATATATATATATATATATATATCCATCTTTGCACTGTTTCAAGACCGTACAATTTTTTTTTTTAAATGTTTATTTATAAATTTCAACAATTACAAACAGTAAGTCAAATAACAATACAAAACATTATACAACATTATGCAAACAGTACAAAACAGTGCCAGGGGGTTGTAAATTCAAATGAACAAAAATAGAATACAAACAAAAATATATGTATAATAAACAAAGTGCAAATTTAAGCCATACGCTCATTCAGATTCATTAAATAACTTTTGATTGATTGATTGATTGATACTTTTATTGGTAGATTGCACAGTACAGTACATATTCCGTACAATTGACCACTAAATGGTAACAGCCGAATAAGTTTTTCAACTTGTTTAAGTCGGGGTCCACGTTAATCAATTCATGGTAACTTAAATTTGGAACACAGTATCATCGTTTTCAAAGTTTTTTTGTTGTTAGAGGTAGAGAGCTTTTTAATGTAAAGTTCAACATCTTTTTTAAAGGCACAAAAGATAGGTCGAGTATTAAGAGTTCAAGACCGTACAACTCATAGTTTATATCAGGGACAGTGACGTCATTTCAGAAGCGGCGCGCGTGGGTCACGTGACACAATGCCGACCTCTCTCACTTCCTTAGCAACGCGCGGCTGTACCCGGAAGTGCTTGGAGACGTTTGTAACGAACCGGCTAACGTTGACAAGTGACAGTTGGAACTTTTACGAGTACAATCATCCTTCCTTTGTGCGCCGTGTCGCTTATGGAAGACTAGTAAAAGTAAGTAGGTCGTCGTTATTTGTGCTTTTAATGTCGGCAAACTGTTAGCTTGCATGCTATCGCAAGACAAATACTACAAGCTTCCCACGGTTGCTTACAGTATATTGTAATATTGTAATATGTAATATTGTAATGTGTAATATTGTAATGTCGTAATGTTGCAATGTGTAATATTGTAATATGCAATATTGTAATATCGTAATGTGTAAAATTGTAATAGGCCAGCTGGCTTTGTGTGGATAAAGACTTATGGCAAAGTGGTGTAAAACACGTGATTAATGTTGCACGCATTGAACGCTAACATAAAGTTTATCCACACCGGAGATGTGCGATGCATGTTTTAAAGCTTTGAGATGTCACTGTCGCCTATGATATTCATTATGACGAGTTGATTCAAATGACATTTATGATGTTGTCTTCACAGGAGTGCTTCCCCCCAAAAAGTTTTGCCACACAATTGTGTGTAATGGGCGATGACAAGTAATGCAGAGGATATGGAAAGTCCTCAGAAGACTGCTGCAGAGCAGCAAACACCATTATTCAAAGACACTTCATGGCACAATACACGAGACTCAATCCAGAATCATAAGCTAAGTGTCGGTGGATTTGTTTTAGTGCATGCAGGTAGGTATATGCACTCTATTCAGTCATGTTAGGAAAAAATATTTAACATTTGTGGTCTGGGTTGAAGGGGAACTGCATTTTTTGCGAAGTTTCCCTTTCATTCACAATCCTTATGAAAGAAAAGAACATGTGCATTTTCTTTTTTATGCACTCTTAACTAGTAAATACAGTGGGGCAAAAAAGTAGTCAGCCACCGATTGTGCACGTTCTCCCACTTAAAATGATGACAGAGGTCTGTAATTTTCATCATAGGTACACTTCAACTGTGAGAGACAGAATGTGGAAAAAAAAATCCAGGAATTCACATTGTAGGAATTTTAAAGAATTTATTTGTAAATTATGGTGGAAAATAAGTATTTGGTTAACCATTCAAAGCTCTCACTGATGAAAGGATGTTTTGCCTCAAAATTTTGGTATAAACTAAACTCGGATACAACTCAAAATGGATACATGGATGATACAGCAGAGGATTGGGAGAATGTCATGTGGTCAGATGAAACCAAAATAGAACTTTTTGGTACAAACTCAACCCGTCGTGGTTGGAGAAAGAAGAATACTGCGTTGCATCCCAAGAACACCATACCTACTGTGAAGCATGGAGGTGGAAACATCCTGCTTTGGGGCTTTTTTTATGCTAAGGGGACAGGACGATTGATCCGTGTTAAGGAAAGAATGAATGTGGCCATGTATTGTGAGATTTTGAGCCAAAAACTCCTTCCATCAGTGAGAGCTTTGAATGGTTGACCAAATACTTATTTTACACCATAATTTACAAATAAATTCTTTAAAATTCCTACAACGTGAATTCCTGGATTTTTTTTCACATTCTGTCCCTCACAGTTGAAGTGTACCTATGATGAAAATTACAGACCTTTGTCATCATTTTAAGTGGGCGAACTTGCACAATTGGTGGCTGACTAAATACTTTTTTGCCCCACTGTACATGCGAGCAATGGAGCCTACGGAAGTTAATTTGTTCTGCTATAAAGTGTTTTAAAAACATCCTAACACATCCATTGTCAAACTTGGACGTGGGTTGTTTTCCCAAGGTGCGAAGCAAATGGAGTGGAAACGGCGATGGCGTGAAGGTAATGACATCTTTATTTTAACACTAAAACTAAAAACAGGAACCAACAAAAAGCGCGCACAATGGCGGTACAAAAACTAGGCTATGAAAACAAAAGACTAGCACAAAGGCATTTAACTATTAACTATTAACAAAAACTTACCTGCCATGGAACTGTGAACGAGACATGGATCTTTGCAAGGTGCGTAGCAGGTGGTAAACATGAGAAGGTGATATTGCCAGGACGAAGAACATAAACAGAATGGCAAATAGCAGTGACATGATCATTGAAAACAGGTGAGCGAGGCAAAACGTGAGACAGGTGCGTAACAGGTGAAAACTAATGAGTAGTCATGGTAACAAAAACAAACCAGGAAGTGTCCAAAAAATAAAACATGACATGACCAAAACAAAACATAATCCATAAGCGTGACATCCATTAACATTGTATAACCAATGTTTTAAGTATATAGTAATGTAGTAATGTAGTAACAGGCACATCAGAACCAGAATCACTTTACTAATCCCCTAGGAGAAATTAAGATTTTCAGCACAATTCCATTCAAGAGCAGACAAAAATTACAGGGAGACAGAACAGGATCGCTGACGGGTCTGCCAACTTCCGGCGCCCCTTACAAAAAAGGTGAGAAACGGGTAAACGCAGGTAAACGGCGAGGCCAAGGGAAAAAAACTCATAGCCATAGCATACATAAACATGTGTGTAACAGGGAAACATCAAAGAACACAAAGGGCATTCAAGACAATAAAGGAGCAAAGCTGATGCGACCAGCTGCCTCTCCAGCAGTGCCACTTTTACGCACAGCCACAAAAGTAAAAAAAAACAAAAACATATATGCTGTGGTGGCCTCTGCTGTATTCCACGCCATCATCTGCTGCATGGCCAGAGACAGGAGCAGACCCAACAAAGCAACCAGTGTCCAGTCCGCATGGATGAGCGAGGATACGTCCGAGGAGACAGAGGTGTCCGATTCATGCTCATTCAGCCAAGACACTGTGAAGCTTGTCAGTCCCGGCGTTCAGCGCTAGCTCCGCAGCACTGTCTCTTTATCCCCATCTCCTCTGGTCTCTCCAAAAGAACTATGGACACACCAGCTGGTCTCCATGGTCAAACGGCTCCCGGGAGGCGGATCCAGAAGTTCACAAAAAAGCACCGCAGAAGTCACGAAAGTGCCACCCCTTGTCACACAGTCCCAATTCAATACATTCATAATAACATGTAGTATTTGCGTATTTTGGTCGTTTTAATCATACAAGAACACATTAATATCGCAAACAAATCACGGCGTTAGCTTTTTCCTTTAACAATCCCTGATTAATCACTTACTGTACAATGTCTGCTTTTACTGGAATGCCAAAAAGAACAGTCATTAGCAATCCTGGCGGAGAAAAAGTGGAACAAAGGGTCTTTTCGAATGTTTTTTTTTTACATTATCATACCTCAGTTTTCAGTTTAGAGGCATGATTTATAATCTAGAATTAACTTGCACAAGCTCCTAGGCGAAAAAGCAGCTCACCGGCGTATGTTGCAGAATGGGGAAATTGCCTTTCTGAACGATGCGCTGTTAAATGTAGGTTCTTCACATTAGCGCTTATAATAACAATATATTGCTAATACTTTGTTAATATTCAGGTCACGAAATGCAGATAGACTGTTGTTGTTGTTTTTTGGATGGTTATTAAGTGGGGTTTATGGTCAAAATAGCCATGAATACCATGAATTGATTAACATGGACTCCGACTTAAACAAGTTGAAAAACTTATTCGGGTGTTACCATTTAGTGGTCAATTGTACGGAATATGTACTATACTGTGCAATCTACTAATACAAATGTAAATAAATCAATCAATGACGTCATGACTCCCATTGGCTCCATTACAAGCGGACTTTTATTTACAAAGTAGAATGCATAAAATAAAAAATGTGTTACTGTGTCTCATAGGGATTGTGAAATATAAATAACATACCAAAAAAATGCAATTCTTCCTAAACTTCGACTTGGTTATTAGTCTATGAGGGTGATGTTAAGTTCAGTTCAGTTTCAGTTTATTTCGAACATGAATATGATACAATCTAATGCATCACATATTTCCAGTTTCATTACAGTGTGCTTGTTTGATGGTGACGAAATATCTGCAGGGCATATTGCTTTTAACCTATTGTTGTTTTGAAAAAGTAATAATTAAACCATTCATCCTTTTTTTTTTACCGCTTGTCCCTCTCGGAAGTGTGGGGGGCCGCACAAGTACACCTTAGACTCTGCGACCGCAAGAAATACAAGCGGTAACAAATGGATCGATTTTTAGGTCAGCGAGTTGATTAAATCAAGCACAGCTGCCACCAAGTTAAAGGGTTTGTGTATCATTGAAGCGTTTATAAAGACACAAATACCTGAAGTCCCACTGGCTCTTACAGCCCCCCGACACGTTATTACGCTCGCCAAACAGAAAGATTGCCCTAAACATAGTATACGGTAATTCTGTGTAAATCGTTTTCTTACATGGTTTCATATGGTTTCAGGTGCAGGATACCATTCAGAATCAAAGGCCAAGGAATACAAACATGTATGCAAAAGGGCTTGCCAGCAAGTAAGTGTATTGTACAAAACCCAAAACCAGTGAAGTTGGCACGTTGTGTAATCGTAAATAAGAACAGAATACACAGATTTGAAAATCCCTTGCAATTTATATTCAATTGAATAGACTGCAAAGACAAGATATTTAATGTTAGAACTGAGAAGCTGATTTTTTTTTTTTCAAAAAATCATCTTAGTATTTATTGGCAACAACACATTGCAAAAAAGTCGGCACAGGGGCATTTTGACCACTGTGTTACATGGCATTTCCTTTTAACAACATAAACCTCTGGGAACTGAGGAGACCAATTTTAGAAGGTTTTCAGGTGGAATGCTTTCCCACGCTTGCTTGATGTACAGCTTAATTTGTTCAACAGTCTCCGTTGTGATATTTTAGGCTTCATATTCCATCACACATTTTCAATGGGAGACAGGTTTGGACTACAGACAAACCAGTCCAATACCCGCACTCTTTTATTATGAAGCCACGCTGTTGTAACACGTGGTTTAGCATCGTATTGCTGAAATAAGCAGGGGCGTCCATGATAACGTTCCTTGGATGGCAACTTATGTTTCTCCAAAACCTGTATGTACCTTTCAGCGTTAATTGTGCCCGAGGGATCTAAGGTCTGTAATATCATTGTTTATGTGCATTGATTTCTCCAGAGCCTCTGAAACTTTTGATGAAATTACGGACCGTAAATGGGGAAATCCCTAAATTCCTTGCAATAGCTTGTTGAGAAATGTTATTCTTAAACTGTTGGATAATTTACTCACGCATTTGTTCACAATGCGCTGACCCTCGTCTCATCCTTGTTTGTGAATGACTGAGCATTTCATGGAAGTTGCTTTTATACCCAATCATGGCACCTACCTGTTCCCAATTAGCCTGTTCATCTGTGGGATGTTCCAAATAAGTGTTTGATGAGCATCCCTCAACTTTCTCAGTCAATTTTGCCACTTGTTCAAGCTTTTTAAAAACATGTTGCAGGCATCAAATTTCAAATGAGCTAATATTTCCAAAAAATAAAAGTTTTCCAGTTCAAACATTAAATATCTTTTCTTCGCAGGCTATTCAATTGAATATACGTTTAAAAGGATTTGCAAATCATTGTATTTTGTTTTTATTTACGATTTACACAACGTGCCAACTCCACTGGTTTTGGGGTTTGTACTTTGATCCTTTCACCAATGTCTGCGCAATTAAGGTATTATAGTATTTCCATTGAAGTAACATATTTCTTTCTTTTAGAGTAATTATTCTTTAAATAGTTTTCTGACATTTTGTTCCCTTAAGGTCTCACCTTTTGTTAATAATGTCTGTTAAGTGAAATTGACAACTATCATTTCCAGGCTGTGGAGCAGCTCAAATCAGGAGCACTTGCAGTTGAAGCAGTGGCTGCAGCACTGGTGGAGCTTGAGGTTAGTTAATTATGATCCAACACAACTTTGATTATTTTGATTCATTACTTAACAAAATATTGGGGACTTTAAAACAACATCCCATAACCCATCTCTTTAAATATTTACTGAACTTGAGACAACACTTTTATGTGTTTAAAAAAACATAAACAAAAACAACATTTAGGTTCTTAAAATGATGATGTATGAACACACATCCCAGTTAATGATGTATCAAGGATCTTTTACCTCAGGCGCAGGTTAGAAAAAAGAAAAATGGATTCAATGATTTCTGCAGCTGCATGGAATACCGGAGGATTTGCACGTGGAGTATGCACTTCATATTGAGCTCCAATTATAGAAGACCTTTGAACCACGTGTAGTTTTTCCTACATGTGGAAAGACGACAAAATGGATGATGGTTTTAATTCAGTCAGAAATCTGAGTTTACATTTATACCTTCCTCATACATACATAGACAAATGTTACAATACAGTAGAAAAGAAAGTGCAAAACATCATTGTTAGGGCTATATCAAAAGCCTAAAATGGGATTGATTTCCTTTCAAACACTTAGATTTGTCACTCCAATGTAAACTTTCTATCGTTGTTAAACTGATACAGCCTTTCCACAAGATAATTCTGCAAGGATGGCTGATTTAATAATGTAGTTTCTTTTTTTCCTTCCTGCACGTACTTTGTGTTCTCAGGACTCTCCTTTTACAAATGCGGGCACTGGCTCTAACCTTAACTTGTCAGGGGAAATAGAATGTGATGCCAGTGTCATGGATGGTAAATCACTGCAATATGGGGCTGTAGGTGCTATTAGTGGTAAGTCTATTACTATGATGGGTAATTTAAATTGCATTTTTCCCCATATTGTAATAGTTCCTGTTCCTTTAGGAATCAAGAACCCCATTATGGTTGCAAATAGACTACTAAGTGAAGCACAAAAAGGGAAATTATCAGCAGGAAGAATACCCCCTTGGTAAATATCATGGTTATCAACTACTTTGTCAGTAATGTGACTCTACTATAGCTTTACCTATCAATGTATTGTGATTTTATTTTGCAGCTTTTTAGTGGGACGGGGTGCACATGAGTGGGCTGTTGGCCACGGTGTCCCACCCTGTCTCTCTGAGAAAATGGCCACAAGTGAGTATTCCTGTAAAAAGTGACCATAACTTCATAACTCCTGTTGCACTTTAATGAGTGTATTTTATCGCCTATAGAATTTAGTTTGTCTGCCTACAAGCGGAACAAAAGAAAGATGGAGCTGGCTGAGAAAATGGATGCGGGGCGTAATCAAACAAAGAAGAGGCGACAATCAAGTGGAAACGTGAGCATTATTACATTAAATCGTTGATATACTTGTATAACCGAATTAAAATTAAAAACTTCACTCACTTTGAAAGTAGTTGCCACTACACTTGCTACTAATTCAATCACTGTAAAATGATAATTACTAAGAATTTAGTTTGGACCCCAATGGAAATGGGATTTTCCATCATGCTATCCTTACCATAACGAAAAGTGGTAGTAGTTGTGTGGAGTTTTGTATTATCAAGCAAAACACGTTTTAAAAAGCCAAAAACAGACATTCACTTGTACAATATGGTATTTGAGGGAGAGAAGATGGGAATAATGCTCATTAAGGGAGGTGAGTTCTACCATATAACGTCTCAAGTTCCTCCACAGAGGAAATGGAGTTAGCAGACCGCGGTGTCCGCTCCAAGAAAAGACGCATGCGTTGACAGTGGTTAGTGCAAAGTTTCAGTGCACCGAGCATCACAGCTGGCGACTGATTTGATGAGTTGAGCAGAAAGCAGCTGAGCAAAGATTAATTGTGCTCCCAACCCACAAATTGTGTTACCACCTCACAGAAGTGAGTGAGAGAGTCCATCTTGTTTTGGATCGTAATCGTGTTTAATCGAGTACAGCATGAGAACGACTACTGCCAGATATACTAATCCTACCAACCTCTTTCTAAAAAATATCATGGTCCGTTGAGTACAGTTATCAGTCTTCAATATTAATGACAGTTGTTAACTAAAGAAGAACAGTGAAGTCAGTTGTTTGTTGACTTAGCTGTTACATAGTGATATCTAATCACGTGATTGATTTGTGCATCAAATAGCTTGTTAGCTAACGAGTTGCAGGTTTACATTCTCATCTGTCTCTTCCATGTTTACATAAACTTTCATGATCTGATTGCAAGATTAATCAATGATTTTACTAGACATTTGTTTTCCTCTGCTAAAAGTCTTATGTATGTAATTGAACTCTTGCATCAAGTAAAATAAGGATTTATCGTCTTAAATTAACTGGTGTTTCATTCATGAGCTTTTTCCCCGAACATGCAGTAGTAAAAAAAAAAAACAATTAAAAAATACTTTGTTTTGTCGATCTTATTCTTACCTATGGTCATGAACATTGAGTTATGACCGAAAGGACAAGCTCACGGGTACAAGCGGCTGAAATGGGGTGCCCCCTTCAGGTGGCAAGGTTCTTCCTGAGAGATAGGGTAAGAAGCTCTCATTAGGGAGCGGCCAAAAGTAAAGCTGCTGCTCGTCCAAATTGAGAGGTGCCAGATGAGGTGGTTTGGGCATCTGGTCAGAATGCCCTCCGGACTCCCCCCTATGGAGGTGTTTAGGGTCACTCCGAATGGTAGGAGGCCACAGGGAAGACCCATGACACGGTGGAGAGACTATGTCTCCTTGCTGGACGAGGAATGCTTAGGTATCCCCTGGGAAGAGCTGGATGAAGTAGCTTGGGAAAGGGAAGTCTGGGCTTCTCTGCTTAGGCTGCTGCCCCCATGACCCGACTTTGGATAAGCGGAAGAAGTTTTTGCTCTGTTTGATTGTAAAACAGGACAGATTTCAGCGCGTATGTGAACGATAAGATAAATGCTGACTTCATGGCCGCCTCAAAGCACTGGTTTTCCTAGGCTTAAACCCAGTGGCCCCCGATTTTGACCGCGGAATGAAATTATTGGTGTTCATAGCTGTCAATCACAGACAGCTCTTTGTGTATGGGTTGTGTACTCTTTCTCTTGACTGCATTGTTTTAGTAAACCCAGGTCGCTAGTGTGAGAGTCCAGCGTCCGGACTACTGAATTAAATACACATGCAATCTCCTGCACCGCCAGCTTAGACGTGCCAATCGCAAAGGAGATGTATTCACAAAAAAGAAAACAAGTTTTTATTTTTGTATTGTTGCTGTTCTTTTCAGTAAAACTTAATTTTTTCCCCCAAACTTTTTTCAGAGGAGGGGTCTAAAGTTAAGGCGCCCCTGTCTACCTTATTCACGTTTTGAGAATAAGTCAGATTTCTGGTGGGATTTGGAAATTCATCACATGCCATTCTGCACATACTCACTGCAGGCCTAACTTAATTTGCAGTTTATAGCATGGTGGTTGTAGCAAATAATTTCTCAAGCAAGCAGCAACCCATCTAGGACTCAAATAGTAAGGGAATAACTTTAAATAGTAAGACAACATAATTAATAGTGCATGCTAGATTGTACTAATTTATTACTGCTAATCATTTCCTGTGATGTAGGAAAATGGTTCCGGGATCCTTGACACTGTTGGAGCCATTGTGGTTGACATGCAAGGTAATGTAGCTGCAGCAGTGTCCAGTGGAGGTCTGGCCATGAAACATCCAGGCAGGGTTGGCCAGGTAATAGCACTTACAGCTTTTAGTGGTATACCAAGAGTCCATAATCAATATACACTTGTTAGCTATCTGTGTAGACAGTCATGCATGTTGCGTCATATTTGGTTGGCCTTTATAATAACACAGTGGGGGAAAATGATTGCAGCTGTAAAAAATAAACAGTTTGCCTGACTGAAAAAAAAAGTCTGGGGTCATTGGCAAAGTGAAAGTTTACAGAAGAGAATGACGCACAATGACGCATATTCAAGTTACACCAATCACAGTATTTGATATGCACATTCATTGCAAAACGTCCTGGCAGGTGTTTCACTAAGTTTGTAACTCCAGTTTTCATTTGGTTTGTGATTTACAATTCTTCACTATTGTTGTAATAAGCAGTTGCAATATTTTTTTTTTGATTCTGGGAAAGTTGCTATGCCTGAATGAGGGCCCAACAGCTGTAAAGCACAAGTTTGATGTATTTTCAAAAGAAAATATGCAATTTGACTCCAATAGAGAAATTGTCCCATCCCTTGGTGAGACAGCAAATTGAACTAAATTAAAAACTTTTTTTTTAGCTAAACTCTGTTATGTCACAGGCAAAATGAATTTATATTTTTAATTCCTAATCTGAAAGAATCAACACAGTCTGAGGTGAGCAAAAAACTTGACGAAATATGCTTTAGAAAAGTATTCCAGTTTTCCAGGGAGTAGGGGAAGCTTCAACTACAGTATATTATGTAGTCTTTGAGGGTAGGGGAGATACAGTAATAGAGGCCATATTGTATAGCATTTTTTTCTTGACTATATATCGTAGTTATATACACAAGTATTATTAAAAAAAAATTATGTAGAGTCAAAGTTAGAGAAACACAACATTTGGTTACAACTCTTTCAAAAACATTTTTGGGCTGTTTTCTCTTTATTAGACACATTTATACATAAACAGTTAGATACACAAATGCTACAACATACACAAATTGAATTTGACTTTCAAAACTTCTTTTGTCAGGCTGCTCATTATGGATGTGGCTGTTGGGCTGAAAATGCTTGTAACATGAACCCTTACGCTACAGCAGTCAGTACCTCAGGTATAGTACTCCACATCTTCTACACCATTCTATACTTTGTGCATTAGAGCATACCTATTCTAATGTGTAACAACCACACAAGCCCTACATTTTTTGTTGGAGTCAATGGCAATCAGAACCAGATATTTGGACTGAGTCTGTTTTTTAGCCCCACTGTGTCAAGTTTTGAAAGGCCCGATAATTCTTTCCAATGACCTCCGACCATTCCTGCTGGCTGAGTGATTCTCATCAGTCACTTCCTCAGATGATTGAGTCATCTTTCTCCTCTCTTTGTTAGTCATCTGCACGCCAGGTGCCTTTCGAGGCTCTTTGAATATGCAATGACATTTGACAAGGGACACCTGCTATGGATAAAAACAGAGCCAGTGCAGAGCAGCATATTGTTGTTAGTTTGCTGTTCCGGATCCGCAAGCTATCTCAATCTATTCCCCCCGCGATTAAATTCTATATACATTGTGTGATGGATGGAGTTTTCTTGTCAACTGTGCTGTTCTGCTTTTTACTTTTTTTTTTTCTTCTCGATTGTGTCAGAACCAGGAAGACATAGGCAGAATAAGGTGGTGGTTGCTTCTCTTAATTGCAGACATTGGTACCCGAACTTAATATTGAGGTAACTAACTACACCATTGATTTTAATTGTAGCTTTGTTTAAAAAAAAAAAAAAAAGAAAATAAAATGGGCTAGAGTTGCCTGTCCTGCTAGCTTCGATTTCAGACATAACAGTGTGGAGCAGTTGGGAGAGTGGCTGTGCCAGCAACCTGAGGGTTCCTGGTTCAATCCCCACCTTGTAGCAACCTTGTCACGTCCGCTCTGTCCTTGAGCAAGACACTTCACCATTGCTCTTGATGGGTCGCCGTTAGGGTTTTGCATGTCAGCTCCCGCCATCAGTGTGTGAATGTGTGTGTGAATGTGGGAATAGTGTCAAAGCGCATTTCGTACCTAGAAGGTAGAAAAGCGCCATACAAGTATAACATAGTCATAAAATTGGTAGATGTACTTAATTGCAAAGAATAGCCGTCCTACAAATTAAAAACGTATTTATATGCTAAGAAGTGTTGAAGGAATTTTGATGAGGATCAACATTTAAATGCTTCTCACCGGAAATTGTTTGTGTTTTTAGCTAGACAGGTTAAACACGAAGACATATACGATTATTGGACATCTAAAATCTGCCTTAGCAGGTGATCAAAAATGTGAGGGCAATTTAAAGGAATATAGTTGAGATAGGCTCCAGCGCCCCCCGCGACCCAGAAGGGAATAAGCGGTAGGAAATGGATGGATGGATTGTAAAATAGTTTGACGATATCACAAGATGACAACTTTTAACAGGAGAAAGGACGCTACACTACGCTCCATCCACCATCATAAAACAAATGTAGCTTGCCATCATGCACATGCATTGATTTGAATGTAATTAACACATAAATGAGCCCAAAGTACATAAGATGACAGTTTGAATGGGTTTTGAACGCCTTTGATTGTCCATTGATTTTAATGTAAATAACAAATACATTCACCCAAAGGGTTTTGAACGCCTTTGATTAAAAATAACTACTAGACTTTCTTTCTTTTATGTCGATGTTATGTTCATCCAGTATCAAAGATGATGAAGTGTAAATTTACTACTGTATTTCCACCACATCTTATTTCCTTATAATGTGGCCACGTCTCTGGTGTTGGCTAAAAAAATATCTACATAAGTAGATGGAGCGCATGGAGCGCATTGTGTGTTCCAGTACATCACCTGGTTTTAATTTCCCTGCATGAAAGCCAGTCCCATCAAACGAACCAGGAAAAACAATCGTTTTCATCCTGACATAAGGGAAGCATGAGCTTCACCCTCGTCACCCTTCCTTACTCAGTCACCCTGACTAACTTCTATTTTGCTGCATGTTGTTTTATAATATGTCACTTAAGCTGTACATTTTTGTATCCACTAAATTGTTCACTTTGGTTGTGGTCTGTGAGCGAAAAGCCTGCGTATGTCAGTGTAAACTTTCGCTGTTCCTCCTGCTGCTGCTGGCTCTCCCAGATTCCTTGTGGGCTCCGTGTGATTCTTGTGGGGCTGCAACTCTAGTTCAGCTGTGTTTGTGCCGCTGTTATAACCACTTCTTGTACGCTTTACAGGTACACACAATAAAGGACCCAGTACCTGGCCAATATGACCTTTTAACTCTCAGTAGAAAATAACTTCATGCTCCAGGCATCTGGTTTGCACAGTTGCAGACTTTTATTTAGTTTTGTTGTAGACTCTTGATATTTTACGGTGCTTACAAAAAAGTGTTAAACCATTACGCAAGTGTTGACAAAAACAACACAGCAATGTTGTTACACTCCTTTCTACCACATGCATGCATTTTGTTTTTCAGGCTTGTCAGTTATGATCAAACATTACAACTTCGGAAGGACCACCTTCAAAATGTCTACATTGTGTATATATATATATATATATATATATATGAATAAAAAGCACACCTGCTACGTGTTTCCAAAAAAGTTATAAAGATTTTAATGTGAGACATTTGTGCAAGCTCTCTGTGCATTTTTTCAGATCCTTTCCTTAAAGTCTTTGCACTTTGTTTCTGTTTGCTTCCTTGGATGTGATGCCATACCACATGCAGCAACAGCTTCAAAATAATTCAGCACTTTTGGAAATAATTGCATGTTCACACTTTATACAAGTTATCCTGCAGATTTGGTTAGCTGTAATTTAAGAATAAGAAAATAAACAATGTGTCCGACTTTACAGATAAAGTTGTTAGTGTTATATTTGGCAGCCGGGTCACTCATGCTCACCCACATCTGTTTTCATTTAATTTCCCTGCTGTGAGCCAGTTGTGCCCTTGTAATAACAGTAATAACGATTCTTACATGTTAACCTATCAAATTCATACTTTTGTGTGCTTACATAAGATTCCAGTTTTCACAGTTTGCAAAAGCCCCTCTTGTAGATGCATTGAATTTTACCCAAAATAATGCAGTGTGCATGTGTTGGTCCAGCCTTGTTTCAACACTTTCAGTGGTGTCTTTGTGTCTCTTGCAGGCTGTGGTGAGCATTTGATTCGCACCATGCTAGCACGGGAATGCTCTGCGGCCATGCAGTCGAAAGATGCTCATCAAGCATTGCTCGAGGCTATGCAAAACAAGTTCATCAGTGAGTTGAATTTTAATGTCGCAGAAATGCCGGCCAAGAATGTGTTTGTGAAAAACACAATGATGTTCTGGTAGGATTACTAAACAGTTGTAACGAACAGATGTTGGTTTCACCCATTTAGAAGACCACAGTTTGAAGAAAAGTTGGATAAATCTTGCTCCTTTAACTTGGCCCAGAAATTCTTCATACGTCAAAGTTGAAAGTCGAAGATTATTTGAGATATTGTTGTTAAATGTTTAGGTGAAGATTTTATTTGTTTTATTATTTTAAAGGTTTTGCCTTACAATTAGGGCTGTCAAAATTAACGAGTTAACTCATGTGATTAATCACAAAAAAGTATTGCATTAATCATGTACACACTTAGATTAATCATGAAATGTATTTTGCGCGTACAACCTCTTTAACTGTAACTGCTATACAGTCAGTGATCAGATCAATGCATATGTCAGTAAAACAAAAGGAGTGAGGAGACTTCGAGTGGTGTTCTTGCTCTCAAATTTCAATTCAAAATACAGCCCTGAAGAACTTTGTATAAAACTGTTACCAAGTTTTGTGAAAATAATGACATGCATTTAGGTGAAACAAACAATAAAAATATTCCTTTATGACAAAAATCAATTCCTCTTATCTGCTCCAAACACACTTCTCCCAGCCTTTTCTCCCCTTTAAGGCCCCCACTTTGCTGGTCCCATGCAGCGCAAATTATTATGGGAGATGCAGTTCTATATTCAGACCGGCCAATGCAAAATGTCCAGAAAAAACTACTCACCAAATTTTTGTTTGACACCGTCACACGTCCCTGCATTACTGTGAGGTTTTAAAACTACAATACCCCGGTATCTATAATCCCGTTAGAACTCTACTTACATGTTGGCACCTGTTTATTTGTATTTGGGATCCCCATACCACCAGAAAATCCCAATTTAAACCATAGCAGTGTGGCAGAGATATTAAAACATTGTTTCCATGGAAAAATGAGCCGTTTGGAATTTGAAACAATTGTGCAGGTCTTTTTAAGCAAATTGTAATCATTCAAGTAAGTAATCACATGTGATTATTCATGATTAATCCAAATTCCAAAATGTGATCAATCTGATTTAAAATTTAAATCATTTGACAGCCCTACTTAGAATGTATAGTTTATTATTCCTGTAGCTCTGTCATCACCCTCTGTTACACTGGTACATTTGGCATGGCACCAGTTTAAATGAATTCAGTTTTTTTTTTTTTTAATCATTTTAACCATCCATCCTCTTATCCGAGGTGGGGTCGCGGGGGCAGCAGCCTAAGCAGGGAAGCCCGGACTTCCCTCTCCCCAGCCACCTCGTCCAGCTCTTCCCGGGGGATCCCGAGGCGTTCCCCAGGCCAGCTGGGAGACAGTCTTCCCAACATGTCCTGGGTCTTCTCCGTGGCCTCCTACCAGTCGGACGTGCCCTAAACACCTCCCTAGGGAGGCGTTCGGGTGGCATCCTGACCAGATGCCCGAACCACCTCTTTATGTGGAGGAGCTTCTCACCCTATCTCTAAGGGAGAGCCCCGCCACCCGGCAGAGGAAACTCATATCGACCGCTTGTACCCGTGATCTTATCCTTTCGGTCATAACCCAAAGCGCTCATGGCCATAGGTGAGGATGGGAACGTAGATGGACCTGTAAATTTGAGAGCTTTGCGTTCCGGCTTAGCTCCTTCTTCACCACAATGGATCGATACAGCGTCCACATTCGAGAAGACGCCGCACCGATCTGCATGTCGATCTCACAATCCATTCTTCCCTTACTCGTGAACAAGACTCCGAGGTACTTGAACTCCTCCATTGGGGCAGGGTCTCTCCGTCCCCGAGATTGCAATTTACCCTTTTCCGGGCGAGAACCATGGACTCGGACTAGGAGGTGCTGATTCTCATCCCAGTCGCTTCACACTCGGCTGCGAACCGATCCAGTGAGAGCTGAAGATCCTGGCCAGATAAAGCCATCAGGACCACATCATCTGCAAAAAGCAGAGACCAAATCCTACAGCCACCAAACTGGATCCCCTCAACGCCCTGACTGTGCCTAGAAATTCTGTCCATAAAAGTTATGAACAGAATCGGTGACAAAGGGCAGCCCTGGTGGAGTCCAACCCTCACTGGAAAATGTGTCCGACTTACTGCCGGCAATGCGGACCAAGCTCTGACACTGATCGTACAGGGAGTGGACCGCCACAATCAGACAGTCCGATACCCCATACTCACCGAGCACTCCCCACAGGAGTTCCCGAGGGACACGGTTGAATGCCTTCTCCAAGTCCACAAAGCACATGTAGACTGGTTGGGCAAACTCTCATGCACCCTCAAGGACCCTGCCGAGTGTGTGGATCTGGTCCACAGTGCCTTGACCAGGACGAAAACCACACTGTTCTTCCTGAATCTGAGGTTCGACTAACCGGCGTAGCTTCCTCTCCAATACACCTTAATAGACCTTACCAGGAAGGCTGAGGAGTGTGATCACATGACAGTTGGAACACACCCTCCGGTTCCCCTTCTTAAAGAGGAACCACCACCCCGGTCTGCCAATCCAGAGGCGATGTTGCAGAGTCTAATCAACCAAGAAAGTCCCCCAGCATCCAGAGCTTTAAGGAACTCTGGGCGGATCGCATCCACCACCAAGGAGCTTTTTAACTACTTCAGCAACCTCAGGCCCAGGAGCTCACCACAGATTACCCAGGAACTGCTTCCTCAAAGGAAGATGTGTTGGTGGGATTAAGGAGGTCTTCGAAGTATTCCATCCACCGATCCACAATATCCGCAGTCGAGGTCAGCAGAACACCATCCTCACCATACACGGTGTTGACAGTGCACTTCCTCCCCTTCCTGAGGCAGCAGATCGTAGTCCAGAATCGCTTCGAAGCCGCCCGGAAGTCGTTTTTCATGGCTTCCCCAAACTCCTCCCATGTCCAATTTTTTGCCTCCGCGACCGCTGAAGCAGCACACCGCTTGGCCTGTCGGTACCTGTCCGCTGCCTCCGGAGTCCTATGAGCCAAAAGAACCCGATAGGACTCTTTCTTCAGCTTGACGGCATCCCTCATCTTTCTAGGATTACTGCCACGACAGGCACCAACTACCTTGCGGCCACAGCTCCAATCAGCCACCTTGACAAGAGAGGTGTGGAACATGGTCCACTCGGACTCAATGTCGAGCACCCCCCTCGTGACATGTTCAAAGTTCTTCCGGAGGTGGGAACTGAAACTCTCTCTGATAGGAGACTCTGCTAGACGTTCCCAGCAGACTCTCACAAAGCGTTTAGTTCTGCCAGGTCTGTCCGGCATCCTCCCCCACCATCGCAGCCAACTCACCACCAGGTGGTGATTGGTAGAAAGCTCCGCCCCTCTCTTCACCTGACTGTCCAAAACATGAGGCCGCAAAACCAATGACACAACTACAAAGTCGATCATGGAACTGCGGCCTAGGGTGTCCTGGTGCCAAGTGCACATATGGACACCCTTATGTTTGAACATGGTGTTTGTTATGGACAATCTGTGACAAGCACAAAAGTCCAATAACAAAACACCACTCTGGTTCAGATCCGAGCGGCCATTCTTCCCAATCACGTCTATCCAGGTTTCACTGTCGTTGCCAACATGAGTGTTGAAGTCTTCCAGTAGGACAAGGGAATCACCAGGAAGAGCACTTTTCAGTACTCCCTCGAGTGTATCCAAAAAGGGTGGGTACTCTGAACTTCTGTTTGGTGTGTACGCACAGACAACAGTCAGGACCCTTCCCCCCCACCCGAAAGCGGAGGGAAGCTACCCTCTCGTCCACTGGGTTGAACTCCAACGTGCAGGCTTTGAGCTGGGGGGAAACAAGAATTGCTACCCCAGCTCGTTGCCTCACTGCGTGCAACGCCAGTGTGGAAGAGAGTCCACCCCCTCTCGAGAAAACTGGTTCCAGAGCCCTTGCTGTGCGTCAAAGTGAGTCCGACTATCCAGCCGGAACTTCTCCACCTTGTGCACTAGCTCAGACTCCTTTTCCCCATCGAGGTGACATTCCATGTCCCAAAGAGCTAGCTTATAGAGCTGAGGATCGGACCGCCAAGTGCCCTGGCTTCGGCTGCCGCCCAGCTCACATTGCACCCAACCTCTATGGCCCCTCCCATGAGTGGTGAGTCCATTGGAGGGGGGACTCACGTTGCTTTTTCGGGCCCAGCCACCTCGCCCCAACTCCGGCCCTTGCTCCAGAGGGGGGACCCGGTGACCCGCGTACGGGCTAGGGAAAACTGAGTCTCGGTTGTTGTATTTCCATAGAAGACTTCCAGCTGCTTTATGTCTTATCCCTCACCTAGGACCTGTTTGTCTTGGGAGACCCTACCAGGAGGTATAGAAGACCCCGGACAACATAGCTCCTAGGATCTGCTCCATAAATCCAACAATGTTTTTTATTAAGTGATGGCCTCTGACTTAGACAACATCCCTATTTTTCTTTAAATCAGCTTTTAAAAGTGTTTTTCATGAACGACAGTTTTAATTCAAGACATCTTTAATTAAATATTCCACAAATTCAAAAATGTATGGGTAAAGATTAAGGTGTTACATAATTTGCTGTTATACTATTAACGAGCATCAGCCTTTGCATTTAATCACACTTTGATGGCCTCTGACTTAGACAACATCCCTATTTTTCTTTAAATCAGCTTTTAAAAGTGTTTTTCATGAACGACAGTTTTAATTCAAGACATCTTTAATTAAATATTCCACAAATTCAAAAATGTATGGGTAAAGATTAAGGTGTTACATAATTTGCTGTTATACTATTAACGAGCATCAGCCTTTGCATTTAATCACACTTTGCAAAATAGACCTATACACGTTGTGATGAGTCTTGAGTGTCCACCATATTGGATGTTGAACAACTGCGCTCTAAATTACAGTAATGCAAGAAACAAGACTGGACTTCATTGTGTGCATTTTTACAAAGTTATTTTCGTTAATGCCTTTTATTCACACACACACACACACACGCGCGCACACACACACACACACGCTAATATATGTGGGAAACAAGTGGGCATCAAATACCTAAAATCGTAATTGTAAAGTCTTACCTGTTAAAAATGTAATCGCTAATTTTAATCGGTAATCGTTCAATTCCATGCAGCACATAAAATGAGGCATGTTCTCTGTTTGCTCTTGCCACATCCAATATGGCGGCGAGATGTACCTATGATTCACAGCTCAATGTGGGGTTTAGGTATATTAGTTTATGCCTCAGTTAGTTTTGTGAAGAATGTCTTTGAATGTAAAATGTGTCATTTTGTCAATTTGTCGTTCCCTTAGTTTAATCAATTTCTTTCTCCCTTAAGGCTCACCTTTTTTGGCAAGTGAAGATCGAGTTTTGGGTGGAGTAATTGTCTTGCGGTGCTGCAGATGTGTGGAACCTCAGCCATCTTCAAATATTCAGGGTGCACTAGGTGAGACATGAAACATTTAATTTCCGACTAAGGTTAGACAAAGGTTTTGCTGTTAATATTTAAAAATATATCTTCGTATAATTTGGACAAAAGGTGCGGTTCTTGGCGGGTGGTCCATGTTTTGACTTGCACAATCAGGCTCCAGTTTCACACCCTTCATCTCAGATCTCATGTAGACCTCCCACTATGGAATCAACTGCTAATCTTCAGACAAGCAGAGGCCTTCTGAATATGCCCTATTTTAGCTGATTGTCTCTGTACCTGGAGCTTCTAAAAAAGCTTTTCTCTTTTGCATTAGTTGGCTTACTTTGGTTGTACTGTAAACTTAGTTTGGTAAATGTCGCTTGACATTTTGAAGTATGTGTCATTGTCTGATCAACCACATGAGTCTTTATAGATCAAAGTAAAAATTGTATCAGTCTTTTTATTACGTTTTTTTAATCTGTGTCTTTACAGTGGAGTTTCATTGGAGTCACACGACAGAAAGCATGTGTATTGGCTACATGTCGGCCCAAGATAGCAAAGCAAAGGTGAGCTCTAAATTAAATTGTCTTGATAATAAATTTGGTTCCTCTGTTCTAGGTATGTAACAATATCAAAATCTCTTGGTTTGATATTGTCAAAGTATTGATTGAGGCCATGGTACAATATTATTGTGGAATTGTCAAAAAAAAGAAAAAAAATGGTAAAAACTAAATACTATGTAAAATTAAGTGGCAGGAATGTTTAGGATGAACCCACTTTAATTGAACACAAACACAATGCTCAAATGTTTTAATCACATTTATTACTATGAAAATGTATTTTACAATGCACAGAATTGTGCGGAAACATACACTGTTTAAGCAAGTATAAAAAAAACAACTTAAAGTTGAGTGTTTTTGAAATGACAATGTAAATAAATATCTGGTGTAACAAATTTATAACAATGTTCAACACCAACTAAAGTTGCGATGGAGTGTATTACTGTATCTTCATGGCCCGTGAAAAATTGGGTAGTAATACTTTTACTTTTTGAGGGGCAGTATCTTCTGCAGTGGACATTTTTTTCTCATTTTGGTTAGTGCTGTTACTCTGAAAATGTAACCTTTAATAATGAAAATACCTTAAAAAAAATTATGTTCATTGGCTTTAAATATATTTTCCGGGTGATAGTTTTTCAAGTAGCTTCTCATGTTTTCCATGGTGCGTATTGTCCGCACTCGCACCGGATGCTTTTCTTCTGTAGTGGTGTGCTATGACCCGCTCTGTATCGCTTTAAAAACACTCGGGACAAAGGTAGCGCTTCAGTACACCAACTTTATTACCTCCGCCAAAGAGGTTAGTATCATAACTCAAAAAGTTATGGATGAAAATGTTCAGGAAATGTCAAAGGTTTATTCCGAACATGCATACAATTACAATATTTATCATATATTTACAGTTTCACATTACAGCCTGTCTGAAAAGGAGTAGGAAGAAGCGCAGCTTATTTCCTCCCCCTTTTTGTATCATAGCAATTACTTAGGCATTTGTTATTACTCTTTCTGTAACACAACATTTAATAAATAAATGAGTAGATAAATAACTTGACAAATGAGTAAATACATTATTATTAAATACATAAATAACAATAAATGAAGTTCTCAAATAAATAGTTAAGTAATATATGACTCACAATATGTGATAAATAAGATTATCTCCTTTTTTAATAAGGTTTAAGATATTTATCAGGATTCTTCTTTTTTGTATTTTGTGAACACTTTAGTTTAAACAGTTTTTTTTAAGTGGGTCACATTAGTACATTGACCTCTTTGCTTAATCCTGACCATAATTTATTTACACATACTGATAGGCTCACATTCCTGCATGTTGTACTTGTGTACAAAGGTTTTAAATGACATTTATCTCTATGGTTATATTTATCCTATTTTATGGAGAAGAAATGTAGTATGTTCATGGGTAGCAGGTTATAGTTTGCTTTGTGCATAATTGTAGCTGTATGCAAATGAAACTAACGAATTTAAAAATGTTTAATTCAAGAAATAAATGGTGTGAATGTTCTGGATAGCCAACATTATGTATTCTTCCAACTGATCTTTTTTTTTAACACAGTTAGTGAATGAAGCATACTTTTGTAGTTATTTCCCCATATTTCTACACAATAACTCAGATATGGTAACATTAGCAAGCAGTAGAGGATATGGAGTGATTTTGGTCCAGTACATATTTGACTTTATTCATTACCACTTTATGTTGTGTATTTTTATGAGATTTCCACATCATTTTAACACCCATAAATGTGGTTTCTTATACGCTTTTAATATCTGCTCTATCTATTTGTGTTTGGGTTTGACTTACCCTTCTGTTACCAAAGTGCATTATTTTAGTTTTACTGAAATTCAAAAATGGCCTGTTTTTTTCATAACATCTATTTATTAATTTTTGTGTTTTATTATTTGTATTGATTTGTGTTTTCTCCTGAACAAAGCATAGTTGTGTAATCTTCAAAGAGAGTTAACTTTAAGTCCTTTGTAACTTTGTGTAGATCTCTGGGTAAGCCACAAGATATTTTTGCGCTATGGGTGAATGTTCGCTTGGTTTCACATAGTGCTTTCTGTAAGTTAAGTAGCTTCTTACCCAGTTCAGGATCAAACTATTGATACTGTTCTAATTTGTTGACTAAGATATTATGATTGTGTCCAATGCTTTTGTTCGATCCATTAACATTGCTGCTGCACACTGTTGACCATCTACTGCATTAGTAATCTTTCATTTCGATTAATGCCATAGATTTTGAGATGTTTGCTGTATAATGTATGCGTATTGGTTGTCTGCAAGTGTTCCACTTTTTAACAAATTAATTTGAACAATCTGTTAAAGCAATTTTTAATAATTTTAGAAAATTGTGGAAGTAAGGAAACTTGTCTATAGTTTGTAAATTGGTGTTTGTCTCTAGACTCATAAATCGGTAAAACTTCTGTTGGTCTCGTTTTTGTTTCTGTCTAATAATTGACTGTAATATTCTTTCCTGCATGTTCGTATGATTCTGGCTAGCTTGTTCTTACAGTGGGGCACCGATCGTGCAAGTTCTCCCACTTAAAATGATGACAAAGATCTGTCATTTTCATCATAGGTACACTTCAACTGTGAGAGAAAGAATGTGAAAGAAACAATCCAGGAATTCACATTGTAGGAACTTTAAAGAATTTTTTGTAAATTATGGTGGACAATAAGTATTTGGTCAGCCATTCAAAGCTCTCACTGATGGAAGGAGGTTTTGGTCAAAATTTCACGATACATGGCCCCATTCATTCTTTCCTTAACACGGATCAATCGTCCTGTCCCCTTAGAAGAAAAACAGCCCCAAAGCATGATGTTTCCACCCCCATGTTTCACAGTAGGTATGGTGTTCTTGGGATGCAACTCAGTATTCTTCTCCCTCCAAACACGACGAGTTGAGTTTATACCAAAAAGTTCTATTTTGGTTTCATCTGACCACATGACATTCACCCATGTGCTCTCTGGCAAACTTCAGATGGGCCTGGACATGCACTGGCTTAAGCAGGGGGACACGTCTGGCACTGCAGGATTTGATTCCCTGTCGGCAAAGTGTGTTACTGATGGTAACTTTTGTTACTTTGGTCCCAGCTCTCTGCAGGTCATTCACCAGGTCCCCCCGTGTGGTTCTGGGATTTTTGCTCACCGTTCTCATGATCATTTTGACCCCACGGGATGAGATCTTGCGTGGAGCCCCAGATCAAGGGAGTTTATCAGTGGTCTAGTATGTCTTCCATTTTCTGATAATTGCTCCCACAGTTGATTTTTCCACACCAAGCTGCTTGCCTATTGTAGATTCATTCTTCCCAGTCTGGTGCAGGTCTACAATTCTTTACCTGGTGACCTTCGACAGCTCTTTGGTCTTGGCCATAGTGGAGTTTGGAGTCTTACTGTTTGAGGCTGTGGACAGATGTCTTTTATACAGATAACGAGTTCAAACAAGTGCCATTAATACAGGTAACGAGTGGAAGACAGAAGGAGTTACAGGTCTTTGAGAGCCAGAGATCTTCCTTGTTTGAAGTGACCAAATACTTATTTTCCACCATAATTTACAAATAAATTCTTTATAATTCCTCGATTTTTTTTTTTCACGTTCTGTCTCCCACAGTTAAAGTGTAGCTATGATGAAAATCGGTGGCTGACTAAATACTTTTTTGCCCCACTGTATATGCGCGCAATGGAGCCTATGAGAGTTGATTTGTTCTGCTATAAAGTGTTTTAAAAACATCCTAACGCATCCATTGTCAAACTTGGACTTGGTCGTGGGTTGTTTTCCCGAGGTGTGAAGCGAATGGAGTGGAAACTGCGATGTTTTTGTACGTATTTTTAGCCTCTATAGATCTTTGGGATAAATGTAATGATCACAAGGCATCATGAAAGTATTTTTTTAAAATACCATATGCTTTGTCTACATCATTTTCACTCTGCACATTGTCCCAATTTTTTTCCCTCAGATGATTCTAAAAAGCAATCATACTCTTCTCTGTGCATCATCTTCAAAAGGTTTTTTTTTTTCCCATTCTTCTTCCTGTAGTTTCCATCATAAATGATGAAGACTGAAAGATGATCACTGATGTTAGTTATTAGTAGACCCCTATTAGTAGTAGTGAAGTGAAGTGAAGTGAATTATATTTATATAGCGCTTTTTCTCTAGTGACTCAAAGCGCTTTACATAGTAGTATCCAAATCATTGGTAAACATATTACCAATAAGTGTGGCGCAGTGTCCTTTGAATCTGTTTGACCTTGAGATTGTAGGATATAAACTCATGCTATAGAAGGCATTAATGGTCTTTTTCTTATTAGGGTTTAATGTTGCAGTCTCCACATAAGGAAATTATGTTTTTACTGATTTCGGTGAAGGTTGCCTTGATCCACCAATATTTCAATACTTACATGTTCTATACATAGAGTTAATCAATACATATTTTTTTGTTTTTTAATTTTATTTGCAAATGACATGATTTTTACTACATTTGTTGTTTGGATTCTTCATAACGTGCATCACTACTACTCCTTTGTTCTTGTTCATAATGTTGATGTAATTTAGTTTATGTCCTTCCAGATCTAAATCTATTCCCCCTTTCTATCATCGATCCATGTTTCGGAGATAGTGATCACTTTGAAAGGATCATTATATTTTTCCCAAAAAATGCTGCCTTTTGTAGTTTGCATACAAGCCTCTGCAGTTGAAATAAATACTTGACAGTTTTGTTGTCGGATTTAATCTTGCTATCATATTGTTCATCTGTGTAATAAAGACAATTATTACTGATGTGGAAGAATACATTTGTATCTGGATCAATATAATTCTCCAATTCAAGGTTTCAAGGTTTTCAGTTCCATATTTTCCTTTTGAGTAATCTCTTATGTTACTTTTATGTCCCTGAGAGTAGATTGATTTGCTGCTAAATCCAGGTCTTCAGTGGTCTCTTTGAACATAGCAGTGTTGATATTGATTGTAGATGTTTGTTATTGTTGATGGTGTTAATATCGACATACATTTTCTTTGATTGTAGAAAGTCTTGTTGCTCTGTTTTAGCAGCATCCGTTTTATCTGGTTCTCGTCTTTTGTCAACTGCTCTTGTATACGATCGAGGAGTGACGCGCAGCGCAGCCCTTCAATGATGATATTTGGTTATGTATACTGATCCATCTCTTCTTTGATGTTCTCCATCTTTCCCTCCATTTTCTACCCCTCCATTTATCCATCCATCATCTATCACTTGTCTCTTTCAGGGTACAACCTGAAAAAGTCGCCCGTTAATTGCAGGGCCAACACAGATGGACAACATTCACGCTCACATTCACACACTAGGGCCAATTTAGTGTTGCCAAGCAGCTGTTGGCACAGTGCTGCATTCTCCTCTTACAGAACCTTCAGCTCCTCTCACTGCTGTTGTTTCCTGTCTCACTGCTGTTGTTCCTTCTTGTAGGACTTTGACCTCATATCTCACTTCGAGGGTTTGCACCTGCAGTACTTTCATCTCTTTTCTAACGGCTGTGGTGTTCGCTCTGAGCTCTTAATTTCATAACTGAACTTATTCACACCATCGGTAGATGCTCTTCCCAAGATGTTGTACTGTTCATTTCGTTGTGTAATCTTTGATTGTAGAACCTTTTTTTCTGATTTTACCTGCACGTAAAACTCTGAAACTATGATTTTTTTTATTTTTTATTATATGATGTAATGCAAGCTCATTATGAAGAAAGGAGGAGAGCCGCATCCTAGGAGGTAGTTTTGTTTGCATTTTTAACTCCCAGAAAAAAGCACAGTTGCCAAATCCTCCAAAAAAACAAGTGGACACTTCCAGCCTTTGGAATAAAATCACATTACATTCTGTGTGACTGCGCTAACAAAATAAGGGTATCAGAAGAATTTTTGCATATTCACTGTTATTATTTTCCCCTTGAAGAATCAATAGTGTAATGCAATTTGCAGTGATGAAATGTTGGAATTTAAAGACACTTCCACTTGGGATTCCTTTCTTATTTTAAAATTGGCCTTTTCATACTTTATGCTGTCTTGTTTATAGTGCATATTTAAACCGATCAATTTAAAAGTTGGCACTTAATTGGAATTGGGGTTAAATCACCAAAATGATTCCCGAGCACGGCCACTGCTGCTGCTCACTGTTCCCATCACCTCCCAGGAACAAGGGGACGGGTCAAATTCAGAGTGTAATTTCACCATACCAATTGTGTGACCAGTGGTACTTTAACCTTAACATTTTAAAGAGGCTGTTGGTAACTTCTTCACAGTTACATTTTCAAAGCAAAAAATAAAAGAACACCACCGGCTAGCTTATGTTACCATTAGTGGTTTAACAAAACAAATTTGTTCTAAAGCTGTCAATATTTTTCAGAATTACTCAGTTTATGTAATTTTACCTGCCCGAAAAAATAGGGTTCACTCAGTCCTCCCCGTCAACACATACTCACAGGGAGTGCGTGCACACATACAAAACCAGTCCAAGCGAAGCAACAACCATTTTGCAGTAATGTTGCTATGATACATTATACATTCAATGACAACGTACGCTAACTATCCAATTTGCTATATTTAGCTAACTACACCAAAAGCTAATGTGCGTGTTCGTGTTACATACGTACCTTGTTACCTCTTTACATCCTAGATGTCATAAGCTGGCATGTTGCGAAGTGTTTGCGATTCAAAAGATGCGGAGGACCTCAGGCAGGGTGCAGGTAGGATGATTCTTTACTTCAAAACACAAGGCAACAATAACAAAAACTCGGTGCTAGTTTAGCGTGGTATTAAGATAACAAGAGTGAAAAACGTAAGTAGCGTGAAACTAACAACAAATCCAACAAACAAACCGTCGTCTGTAGCAAACGGCAAATAATGGACCAGCAACTAAGACGAGGAAAACCACCAGGTTATATTAGGGGCAGAACCAGTTGAGGATGCTGATCAATAAACAGAAAGCAGGTGCGGCTAGTCAGCCACCTAGCAACAAGAAGACGTAAACAAGGGAGCGAACGTGCATTGAAAACATTAAACTAAACTAAGAAGAATAATACTTAACACAAACACAGACTCTAACCTAGTGTGACAAAAAAGACGTAAGAAAGCGGGATATAGCGCTTAAAATAAATTGGAAAGTTAGCGCTTTCAAAACATGTTTATGGTGAAAAGAAAAAATAAAGTACTTTGTAACAGAGTTGAGACATTTTCAGTATTTAAGTGACGATCAAATCGAATCGTGATTAATCTATTTAAAACCTTTTGAATCATAATCGAATCGATTTAGGAAATTGGCCTTGATACCCGGTCCTTGTGATGGGTACTGTATAATTTGTAATGACATACCAAACAGATAATGATACTTAATCCATTTAAGTATAGGTTGTACTCAAAAAAGAAAAGTCTGTGCAGTATGAAATTATATTGGGGAAAGCCATACAACAGACAACATTCACCTAAACATCCGAAAACATACAAAGAGTTACCATGGCAACATTATACAAAGTAACAGAGAGTGCTATACAAAGTAACAGAGTCTCTCAATGGCAGAAATTTGGCAGCAGTTTGATATTTCCAGATGTTCTGTTCAAGCTCCTCTATAGAAGCAGGAAGACACATCCAAGGCTGAGAAGCAGCAAATACACAGAGCAGCAAAGGAAATACACACATCCCTTGGAATTACCACTGTCTTGCAGTCCATTCATCTTAGAAACCTGTTAGTACACTCAAACAGTTTGTCTACTACATAAGTAACACATTTCGTCACTGACAGCAAGTTTTGAACAGAGTTTGATAGGGATGTGCAAATAATTATTTACAGTAAAGTGAGAGTGCAGCGGATGCTCCTTGTTGAGTCAGTCACAATTCATTAATTGTGCATTTGATTGATGGTCCACCCGGTTAATGCTTAGCTTAGAACGCAAACGCTCATTTGAAGCTTTTTTTCCCAAGCTGGATGTTTGTTTTAGTCGGCTCGTTGCATTCATTGTTGGAGTGTGAATCGTTTTCCTATCAGTGCTGATTTGCATTTCAATAACCTTTTGGCTTTCAAGAAAAATTAAAAGTAAACTCAGTGTGATTTAATTTAGGAGCTTTTCCAACAACGATGTTGTAATATTGCAGCTTCATGGCATTGAGTATTGCTCACACAGATTTGTTTGGCTAATACATCTCTGTCACACTGAATGAAGAGAGGCCACTGTTGCTCAACTTTGGCTCAGATTTCAAAGCGTTTTGTGCTCTGTCCTGCTGAGCACGGACCCACCCCTCCTCACTTTCTTTGTCTCATGGTAAATCTGCCGTGATACAACCCCCCCCCCCCCCACACCCCCCCACTCAGCTTTTACCTGCATTCAGAGTATCAAAACATTTATACAAACTACAAAATACACTATATATATTATTTGCAGAATGTAACATTTCCAAATGGCTGGATAGTTGCATGATAGAATCATGCATAGTTGGAGTTGTAGCATAGATGATAGTTGTGCTTAGTAATTCATTACATTTGCATGATAAGATAATTCCCATCATTTCCATTCACAACAATGAACTTAACTGCCATTGAAACCCAATTTGAGGTTAAACACTAATAGAGCAACAAGTTGAAGGAGAGAGGCTGCAAAACTTGCATGCATCTGTTTCTTTCACCATCTGCATACCAGAGCAGCTGGCTGTTCAGTCCTTCAAGCCAACATTATGGGCGCAAAACAAAACTTGAGCTTTTGGTCTCGGCTGGGCCTTAAAACACTGCCAACAAATTCTCTACTGAATTAATGCCAAAGTGAAGGGCATCTGTTTCCTCAACAGTCTTAAGTCAAGAAAGGGGAGATTTAAAAATGTTCTGTCTGTCAAATACTGAAATACGATGTGGTCAAAGGTGTTTGAAGAAACCTTGGTGGATAATAAGGTTGCACGATTAATTGATATCGAATCGCCATCAAGGTGTTAATTAGTGCGATAAATAACCGCAAGAGGCTTGAGGGTTTTTTTTTCTGCTTTCACCGGCATTTGGGTGACAGACATGTTTGCCAATCAGAATTGTTGAGCCTCACCTTTTTTCCTGCTGCCTATTTCAGGGTTTCCGTGGGGCATTAAAAAGCAATAAAATTCATTAAATGGAGGCGGTAGGAAATCGATGGATGGATGGATGGATTTTGCAAAAATTTTAAATGTCATTAAAAAGTATTAAATGCGATATCCAGAGGCATTGAAAAAGTTAATACAATTGTAAGACCTGAAACGATGAATGAAAATTCACTTCAAAACATAACGGTCATCGATAAATTGCTACATCTGTCTTGTGTTTTTATTTTCTTCGACTTTGGCTTTCAGACAGGATACAAGAGGTGGCAAAAAAAACGCTGCCTCCATAGCGGAAATTCTGACTTTATGTCATGTAAATGAGGAAGCTTGTTTCATACACGACTCATTTATTTCCGATGTCTCCAACTCAACAAGCAAGCAATAACCTAACTAATTAGCAACTAATTGACACAGGCACCTCAAATGACTTATGGTGGCCTCTGATAGACAACCAAGGGAATTATCATAACAGACCACAACTCTTAATTTCTGACATTCCCACAATAAATGAATAATAGTCCCTTAAACTGCTTGACACTTTATACTTGCTGTCTAATATACCAATTTTAAACAACTGTAAGGGTGTAAAACACAATCTATTCAAGACGTTAGTTAAATTGACTCAGCTTATTTTTCATGTACCTCAAGTTGTTATTAGCATTTATTCAAATATTCCATGACATGTCTTTTTCTTTAATGTTTCAATCATCCATTACTGAACACATGCATCATTTGCATGAACAGAGGAGGTGGTCTGCGAAACCACTGGTCTCCCACATACAACCCTGTCCTTACCACCATCCCTAAACGACTCTGCAATTTAGCCTCCAACAAAGAACAGGAGTTAGAAACATTCTGGTTACAGTAAGTGACCAGAATGCTATTTGTGCCATTTGTTTACAGCTGAATAGAATGAGCGGTAGAAAATGGATGGATGGATAGAATGCTTGTGTAGGGGATTTCAGACTATTTTGGACTGGTAGTAGTCGATCCACAGCTATCATTCGGCCACACTATACCTCAATGCTAAAGAGGGGAAATTACCCTTCAACGGCTATTGTTGGCTTTGACAGTTTGGGGTTTTGGTACAAGATGCTGGATTAGATCTGACCAATCGAAGGATATGAGCACGAACTGAATAAGCCTACTCGGATGAGCGGCGAAATGTCGTCTAAGACAAATCAAACAGTCCAGTTGTGATTGATTGAATACCCTGAGATGACAATGAGTGGGATGAATGATAACATTCATAGACATGCATCATTAGCATTCTTAATATGGTGTTATTTTAACAATTTTTTTTTAAAAATTGTATCCTGATTAAAAACAACATCCTCCAGTTTGTGGCTATTAAAAGGCATATTTTCAGAAGATTTTTGACATATGTTTTAAAGAGATGCATTTTGAAAAAAGACTTTGGGTTATATTATATTAAACAACTAATTCAGAATTGAATGTTTATTTAGAGGGCTTAATAATTTTGATTGACGGTACAGTGTGATGATTGACAGACAGAACCTTTTAATTGGCTCTTGTCTATGACCTCTGCACAAAGTCAGTACACCGAATGTTACTACAAAAAAATAAATCAATAACAATAAATTCCCAGATGAAACAATCTTGCGAGCCAATTTTATTTAAAAAAAAGTGTTTATGAAAAAGCACATTTGTGTGCGGTGCAGTGGAGGAAGCCAGTACGCTTATAACAAACACCACTTGCTCCTTGGAAAAAGTTAAAATGGTGACGAGGCCTGTGCTGATAGTCAATAAGTCAATCAATCGAACAATAAATAAAAGTTAAGGCAAAATACTTTGCGGGATTTGATAAACTGCTATTTCCATGTGTTTGTTTTCTTAGGCAAACAGGGAGAAAGAGGTCTCATTCTTGTCATCGCTCTCAGCAGCTGTGTGCATTTATTTAACAGTAGAATTAACTGAACAGAGTGAGCGCTCTTCTGTCGTTCACTCTCCGGTGCCAGCGTGTCGCTGCGGGCTGCTGCTGTCCAACACCCGACCGACTGTGCTTGAGTCACGGAAAACATTGTTACAGCGATAGGTGGCGAAATGGTCACCTAAATTAACAGAAGACCTCACAAATATTAATATAATTATATAGCATTAAATGCATTGGCGAAAAAGTGTCCTTAACTTACCATATTTTTCGGACTATAAGTCGCTCCGGAGTATACGTCGCACCGGCCGAAAATGCATAATAAAGAAGGAAAAAAACATATATACGTCGCATTGGAGTATAAGTCGCATTTTTGGGGGAAATTTATTGGATAAAATCCAACACCAAGAATAGACACTTGAAAGGCAATTTAAAATAAATAAGAAAACTGTACGTTATATGACACATAAATAATCAACTGAGAAGGTGTCTGGTATGTTAACGTAACATTATGGTAAGAGTCATTCAAATAACTATGACATATAGAACATGCTATACGTTTATCAAAAAATCTGTCACTCCTAATCAATAAATCCAATGAAATCTTCTACCTCGATGTCGCTTCCAAGCAACCCTGCCAACTCCAAAGGTATGGGCCGCTTCCTCTTGTCATTTTCTGCTGCATATTTCACTACATCCAGCTTGTAATCTGCAGTACATGATTTCCCTTTCGGTGCCATTTTTGTTCAGCCCTTAGTTTTTATAAGTTTACCGCCAACGATGAAATGTACAGCAGTGGCATATAGCAGTGAGCATTCCATGATCCACAATGCACTGCTGCCATGACCCTCCCCCGCCAAATTCTTATTGGCTGACGTGTGTGTGACGCTTGCTGACATTTTCTTCCGTCTCTTCGGCGAATGAGATAAATAATATTATTTGATATTGTGTAATCTGCAGTACATGATTTCCTTTTCGTTGCCATTTTTGTTCAGCCCTTGTCAGTTTTTATGAGTTACCGCCAATAATGAAATGATCCATTTTAATAGCTACGGCAGTAGCATATAGCAGTTAGCATCCCATGACCCACAATGCACTAATGCCATGACCCTCCCCAGCCGAATTCTTATTGGCTGACGTGTGTGTGACGATAGCTGACATTTTCTTCGACTCTTCCGCGAATGAGATAAATATTATTTGATATTTTACGGTAATGTGTTAATAATTTCACACATAAGTCGCTCCGGAGTATATGTCAAACCCCCAGCCAAAATATGAAAAAAACTGCGACTTATAGTCCAAAAAATACGGTAATCTTTTTACATTGTTGAAATCAGATGCTGTCAAAGCCGGAACGGCCACTCCTGTGTGTCGCCAAAGTATTTACGGCCTGTTGATTTCGCTCATGACATATCACAACTTTGCCTTGAAAGAGGGCATACGGCAGGTTTTTGTGCGAAGGCAAGCTTAATACATGAGGCCCCTGTTCTTTTTCTGGCCATCATGAGGACATTAAAGCTTTCACTGTGTTATCTAGGGCCACATATGGCATGCAATGTATGCCCCTTTGATAATGTCTACTTTTTCAATGTGACAAATGTCTTTCATTCTTACACATTTTGTTTTTGTTATCCATTTTGTGTGGATAATAAAAAGCACATGATTTAAATAAAGAATGTGAAAGCCACAACACAAACTGACATAGCTGGAAAGCTAAAAGTGTCTTTTGCAGTATTCTATGCAGTTAGCGTGTGGCTTTGCGCCCCTCTAAAAGCATTTATGAAGTTGTTTTTTACTCACAAATTCAGAACTACTAGGTTTTTTCATGTACCGTAATATTTTGACCTGGCCCTTGTCTTCTGATGTGGTTGCTTCACTGAGTGACAATTTGATGGCAAGGATCCTTTTTGTTTGTAGATGTTCCTTTTAATTGCTAGTGTGTGATTTATTTTCTGGCCTTCAAATACTTTTGATGCATTCATATATGCAACACTTTGGTAATGTGTACTGTGTTTTACTCTTCAACAGACCATATACAAATAGATTGTGATTTTAGTTGTAATGGTTACTTTTCTGACACATTCCGCCGTTACTATAGGTATTTACACTTACGACTATGGCAGACTTATTTACTGACTATAAATACGTACTCATCCTCCTGCTCGGACCACATAAGTAGAGGTTAGCAACCAGCAACATTGTGTCAGCATTGTGGTGTGCTTACTCACTGGCTGGATCTTACCTAACCAGTCACTATAGATATTGTGTCAGGTCGCAACATAAGTGAAAGTCTGAAAATGTGATACAAGGGTTTCATATTGGTTTTATCCTACAGTGATTAACCCCTTACACTCTTACACTGCTGCAGCTTTTGGTTGATAGTGTACATTTATATTCATATTAAAGTGAGTTATATATCTGAAAAACAAAAAAAAATTGCACGATTGGCTTTTACCATACGGCACCTTAAGTTGATTAGGACTCAAAGCCTTAAGTTGATTAGGACTCAGCTTTGAACCTTCACTTCAAACAGTTTTGAAATGGCTGTTCTCAAAGCCCATCCCCAAAAGATGAAGGGAATAAGATGAATATTGAAGGTTGTGTATCAGAGGCGTAATAACCCCAGAGAGTGTTGCCATGTGTGTGTAGACTCGCCTGGGTGTTGTCCCAGTCTATGACAGTTGGCCCCGGGGTACCTGGGGCCTTAGTCCAGCCCTTCACTAAAAGAATGTTCTCGAGATGGATGCTTCTGCAACTGGAGATGTGATGTCTAGCCAATTCAGTGGTCTGTTGTTTCTGTTTCACTGAGTTCTACGATACATTATATATATATATATATATATATATATATATATATATATATATATATATATATATATATGTATATATATATATATACCAAAATGCATACATATACACACACACATATATATATATATATATATATATATATATATATATATATAATGTATACCTTTAGGACTACGCACATAACCCCCCACAAATACACCACTCGTCCAAATGTAATTTTAAATGTCCAAAAAGACAAATGGAGATAAAGCGTTATGTAATGTTTCAGATCAAAAACATTTGCCGCTGTCAAACAAATTGATCAAACAAACGCTGATTTGTGCCTGGACCGATGTGCAGCAGCTGTCTGCAGATGGAACTAAAGACCGCAAGACATCAAACACATTGCATTTTGTCCGATTAACATTTGACTGTTTTAAATGTTCACAGTGGGCACAATTTGATTAAAAAACTCGACTGAAAGTAATAAACTTAACTTATCATTATTATGGGGACGGCGTAGCGAAGTTGGGAGAGTGGCCATGCCAGCATTCTGAGGGTTACTGGTTCAATCCCCACCTTCTACCATCCGAGTCACGTTAATTGTGTCCTTGAGCAAGACACTTCACCCTTGCTCCTGATGCGTCGTGGTTAGCGGCGCGCATGGCAGCTCTTGCCATCAGCGTGTGAATGTGTGTTTGTGTGAATGGGTGAATGTGGAAATAGTGTCAAAGCGCTTTGAGTTCCTTAAAAAAAAGGTAGAAAAGTGCTATACAAGTACAACCCATTTACCATCAGGCTTTGCACTTTTTCTTGTCATCTTGTTTTTCTAATATTGAGTTAATCTTTTGACCAGTGGACCATACAGTATGTCACCCTGGTAACAAACTAGCCTTTTCCCACCAGTTACCTCTATGTCTGCTCTTGACCTAATAATTTAGGTTCACTATGGTTTTCAGTCTTCCCCTTGTAATCGCCGTTAATTGGTAGCTGTGATTAAATCGAACTGAAGACAAATACTGCACTGTAATACATATAATACATTCATATAACTTAATTTAAGAACTAATTTAGGACAAACAACATCTAGAATGTGCTGTTAAAAAAGTTAAAAAAAGAAATCTACAACATAGAGAAGCAATATTTGAAGTGTGATGTAGTGTGGGACCACTGTAGGGAAATTTAAATTGGGTTTGATTTTGACTAACTTTTTTGCCTCATCGTTCACAACTTTCAGATCAACATGATCACTATCATTTCTTTATTAGTGTTGCGTAATTTTACAGTAACAGGACATTTGTTTCCTAGTAAAAAAAAATTAAGGGTCACACTTGAATCCCACTTCCTAGACCAGTGGTTCTCAAATAGCGGTATGCCAAGGGGTACATGAGATTTTTTAAAAAATATTCTAAAAATAGCAACAATTAAAAAATCCTTTATAAATATATTTATTGAAAAATACTTCAACAAAATATGAAAGTTCATGAACTGTGAAAAGAAATGCAACAATGCAATATTCAGTTTTGACATCTATATTTTTGGTGGACATGTTCCATAAATCCATCCATCCATCATCTTCCGCTTATCCGAGGTCGGGTCACGGGGGCAGCAGCCTAAGCAGGGAAGCCCAGACTTCCCTCTCTCCAGCCACTTTGTCTAGCTCTTCCCGGGGGATCCCGAGGCGTTCCCAGGCCAGCCGGGAGACATAGTCTTCCCAACGTGTCCTGGGTCTTCCCCGTGGCCTCCTACCAGCTGGACGTGCCCTAAACACCTCCCTAGGGAGGCCTTCGGGTGGCATCCTGACCAGATGCCCGAACCACCTCATCTGGCTCCTCTCGATGTGGAGGAGCAGCGGCTTTACGTTGAGCCCCTCCCGGATGGCAGAGCTTCTCACCCTATCTCTAAGCGAGAGCCCCGCCACCCGGCGGAGGAAACTCATTTCGGCCGCTTGTACCCGTGATCTTATCCTTTCTGTCATGACCCAAAGCTCATGACCATAGGTGAGGATGGGAACGTAGATCGACCGGTAAATTGAGAGCTTTGCCTTCCGGCTCAGCTCCTTCTTCACCACAACGGATCGATACAACGTCCGCATTACTGAAGACGCCGCACCGATCCGCCTGTCGATCTCAGGATCCACTCTTCCCCCACTCGTGAACAAGACTCCTAGGTACTTGAACTCCTCCACTTGGGGCAGGGTCTCCTCCCCAACCCGGAGATGGCACTCCACCCTTTTCCGGGCGAGAACCATGGACTCGGACTTGGAGGTGCTGATTCTCATTCCGGTCGCTTCACACTCGGCTGCGAACTGATCCAGTGAGAGCTGAAGATCCCGGCCAGATGAAGCCATCAGGACTACATCATGTGCAAAAAGCAGAGACCTAATCCCGTGGCCACCAAACCGGATCCCCTCAACGCCTTGGCTGCGCCTAGAAATTCTGTCCATAAAAGTTATGAACAGAATCGGTGACAAAGGAAGCGGACTGCCACAATAAGACAGTCCGGTACCTCATACTCTCTGAACACTCCCCACAGGACTTCCCGAGGGACACGGTCGAATGCCTTCTCGAAGTCCACCTAGCACATGTAGACTGGTTGGGCAAACTCCCATGCACCCTCAAGAACCCTGCCGAGAGTATAGAGCTGGTCCACAGTTCCACGACCAGGACGAAAACCACACTGTTCCTCCTGAATCCGAGGAAGCCTGAGGAGTGTGATCACACGATAGTTGGAACACACCCTCCGGTCCCCCTTCTTAAAGAGAGGGACCACCACCCCGGTCTGTCAATCCAAAGGTACCGCCCCCGATGTCCACGCGATGCTGCAGAGTCTTGTCAACCAAGACAGCCCCACAGCATCCAGAGCCTTAAGGAACTCCGGGCGGATCTCATCCACCCCCAGGGCCTTGCCGCCGAGGAGCTTTTTACTACCTCAGCAACCTCAGCCCCAGAAATAGGAGAGCCCACCACAGATTCCACAGACACCGCTTCCTCAAAGGAAGACGTGTTGGTGGGATTGAGGAGGTCTTCGAAGTATTCCCTCCACAACATCCGCAGTCGAAGTCAGCAGAACACCATCCGCACCATACACGGTGTTGATAGTGCACTGCTTCCCCTTCCTGAGGCGGCGTATGGTGGTCCAGAATCGCTTCAAAGCCGTCCGGAAGTCGTTTTCCATGGCTTCCCCGAACTCTTCCCATGTCCGAGTTTTTGCCTCCGCGACCGCTAAAGCTGCACACCGCTTGGCCCGTCGGTACCCGTCCACTGCCTCCGGAGTCCTATGAGCCAAAAGAACCCGATAGGACTCCTTCTTCAGCTTGACAGCATCCCTCACTGCTAGTGTCCACCAACGGGTTCTGGGATTACCGCCACGACAGGCACCAACAACATTGCGGCCACAGCTCCAATCAGCCGCCTCGACAATAGAGGTTCGGAACATGGTCCATTCGGACTCAATGTCCCGCACCTCCCTCGTGACATGTTCAAAGTTCTCCCGGAGGTGTGAATTGAAACTCTCTCTGACAGGAGACTCTGCCAGACGTTCCCAACAGACCCTCACAATGCGCTTGGGCCTTAGTTATTTTTTTATCTTTTTTTCCCAAATAGTACAAGAAAGATCACTTCAAATGAGCAATATTTTGCACTGTTTTACAATTTAATAAATCAGAAACTGATGACATAGTGCGGTATTTTTAGTTCTTTATCTCTTTTTTTCAACCAAAAATGCTTTGCTCTGATTAGGGGGTACTTGAATTAAAAAAAAAATTCACAGGGGGTACATCACTGAAAAAAGTTTGAGAACCACTCCTAGACTAATCAAACTCCTAAAAATGCCATCAAGGCATCTTGTAGTGTATCTCAGTAAGATGTATTGCCTACACATACCTGTCTGCAATGTCTGATGGTTGATTAAATTTAGGTGTAAGTAACGGACGGGTCATTCAATCGCATCAATGCCTTTGTTGTTGTAGCTACATGTGCATTCATTACGCACGAGCAGAACTGTACTAGCACACCTGTTGGTCTGTTGGCTAACACACCTGTTGGTCTGTTGGCTAACACAACTAACAGTGTAAGTAAATGTCATGCACATGGTTGAGCTTCCAGCTATGTTACTTTTGAAACCGGGTAACTGATATAACATGATTAAGAGCTGTTCGGATCCCCACTTGTTTGCCCACATTCTGAGAGGTCTTTATGATAATGTTTCTTACCTCGAATCCCTTTGTACATCATTTTAGACCAATTACATACAAGGTTTCTGAGCGAGGGCTGACAGGTTGTGGCAGTCCACATTTTTTTGGTAATGGCCCGCCACAGAAAGAAGTAGAAGTGTGATTGAATTGTAGTTACAATGTGATTATTGTGTTTCCTTGATTTTTGAGCAATGTTTTACTAAATTTCAAAAGGGGTAATTAATTATGATTAGGCAACGATTCATGAACTAATACATAAAACTTTCATTCAATGTAAAATCAATGTTCAAATTGTATCTCATGTTGTCGTCTTCTGTGGTGCTTCCAGACACACATATCCAGATTACCACCTGGGACCGTTCCTGGTCAATCCTTGGCCATCGAGGGAGGGGTTTGTCGCCTGATGAGCATGGCGGAGTGAATCTCATTTCTATTTTCATCTTCTAAAGCAATACTCCAATACACCCGTGTGTTAGTGACACAACACAACATGCTTGGGTGTTTCGCTTGTAGTTTGCGCACTTGCAGGACTTCCATATGCTGGAATATACTTGATACACTGTTGCCTTTTTTGTGCCACTTCTCTCTCTTTTCCACAGATGCTTTTTTCCTATTAAGTGTAGATAAGCTACTGTAATCTAATAAGGTAAACAGGGTGTGTTGTTTTGTATTGCTCCACTTATGAAACTATTTTTGAACTTTAAGGGATGACTGTAAAAAATTGAACTTTAAAATGCTTTTCAAATGTAAAATACAGTCTTTACTGTATATCTAAAAGTAGGCTCTGACATTGAGCATTTGCTAAGTGATAAATACACTCACTTGGTGTTGACGTCTCACAACTAATTGTCACACATATTGTACAATGAAGAATGACATGCTTCTTAGATAACGAGACATACGGACTATGTTTACACTGATTTTTGCAGTGTTATATACGGCAAGTAAAATGTGATCTTTATCAGACTCCAGTATAAACGCGCACAGGCCCCATTCTGGCCTCGACGTCACTCGCATGCACAGTTTGATAAAGTGATGATGAAGGAAGTTGACCGAACTCTAAACATGGAAGTTGCTACTACTACTACTGTAAATTCCGGAGTATCAGACACTACTTTTTTCTTACCCTTAGAATTCTGCGGCTTATAAGACTATGCGGTTAATTTATTGATTTTTCTCCGATAAAAGCCATAATAAAAAGTAAAAAGAAACGTACAAAAAAAAAGCAAATACACCTAAAAAGTGTTTTATTGTTTGTGCTATGGCACCATCATATGGACGACTTTGTTCACTGCAGGTGTCCCTCCATTTAAGGGTAGTGCTTTTTTTTTCCCCACCGGAGTGCTGTTTGTCTTCCAGCCTTGCATAGCGTTTCGACTCTCATGGATTCTTCCTTCATCACTCCAAGCAACGTTTGTAAGTTTTACAGTACAACTTAAACAGTAGTAGTGTTTTCATGCATATTTGTCATTGCTATCCTAATGTAATGACGCTAGCGTCATTAGCATGAGCTAATATGCTAACACATTTACCACTAGAGCTGCGTTTCCATTGCAGTTTTCGCAAAATAGCGTTATTCTCGTAAAATCAGCATAATTTGAAGAAGATCATGTGGCAACCTCTGAGGAAGGCAACAGTTGTAGCTGAAACCGTCAGGTACGGAAATGAACACACAGGTCTGGCTATAAGTAACAAATTGTACTTGCTATAGCGGCCAACGCTGTTGCCGTGATGTCAATAGAGGGCGATTGCTCAAAGGCAACATCCTTATGGCTCCCTTGTGGGTACTGCTACGAAGGAACCCACCAGACGGCCTGATTTTGATTTAACCTTTATTAGTAGATTGCACAGTACAGTACATATTCTGTACAATTGACAACTAAATGGTAACTTCCAAATACGTTTTTCAACTTGTTTAATTAATGGGAGATGTCGCCTTGCTCACCTCCCGGCCGACTGATCGGAAGGAAGCAAGACAACCCGTCTCCTCTAGTTGTACTGCGTTGACGCCATACAGGTTCAGTGTTTAGGTTTTTTATTATGCTTTTGCGAAGCACGTCAATATCAAAACGTCTCAAACACCCCCTCATGAGCGCGCACAAATATTTTAGCGATATTTGAATGTTTTTTCGAAATATGTTTGTTTCCATCGTTTTTTATTGCAATATTTAGTATTATTAATGTACAATGCCATCATTTATAATATTGTTTCAGTTTCACAAAATCCTAAGTAAAATCACCAAGAAGCCGTCATGGAGTTATTGAGTTTGTTTAGCTGATTGGATAGCTAGCTTTCGCAACTTGTATTTTGTTTGATCAGCCGTTTTACTGCTGTGTTACACACCATTTGGAAACAATTAAAACGTATGTAAATAAACATTTGCAAAATCTGTGTAAATAACTAACTGCACAACATATATTTCTGTGGCTTAAAGTAAGGTGCGGCTAAAATATGAATAAATGTGTTTTTAGTGGGTGCGACTTATATCCTGGTGCGCTCTATAGTCCAGTAAATATAGTACAATATAAAAGTCGCCACACCTAAAAAAAATGTTTTTTATGTGAAAATGAATTAAAGCAATATAACATAAATGGACATATATTGTGCAATATATTTGAGAGGGTTCTGTTTTGTATGGCTGTTAGCAGAGGAGACACGGACAGCAGGGTGAATCTGTTTATGCTTTATTTTTCGACACAACTTACGCATGTATGTAACATCTAAAAAATACGCCACAGTGTACATGTTGATCCCACTCCTTCAACAATCGCTATTTCTTGTTAATCAAAATATATACTATATATATCTTCATATGTTGCATATAGCCTAATATTCACGCACTATTGACAAGTGATGCACCAAAAATTTTGACCACTGAAAAGAT
This sequence comes from Nerophis ophidion, assembly GCF_033978795.1. Lineage (NCBI taxonomy): Eukaryota > Metazoa > Chordata > Actinopteri > Syngnathiformes > Syngnathidae > Nerophis > Nerophis ophidion. Next base: position 22,422,343 of record NC_084619.1, read on the forward strand.
ACTTTGCTCACCAAAGGATGATGTATCCATTTCCGCTGGCGGTCGGGTTTCCTGCGCACACGAATGGCGTAGCTCGCCCAAAGATGCCGTAAAAGTCGCAATGTCGCATTTCTGTTTAGACTGCAGTCACATTTGGAAAGATCAGATTCCAGTCAAATTCAGACCACGTCCTGATTTGGCCTAAATCTGATGTGAAAAGATCAGATTTAAAGCACTTTGGAGCATTTGAAGCGACAAAAAATATATCTGTTCACTTGAGGGCAACAAAATCAGATTTGGTGTACTGTGTAAACGAGTACTGTCAGTCTTTTAAACCATGAAATAGGTTAAACAAGTAACTTAGGAGTGCATGTATACAGTATAATCTCCCCTCAATCACAAAGAAGCAGGATGCATACAGTATTTCCTTGAATTGCCGCCAGGGCGCTAATTTATTTAAAACCTCTTTTCACCCCTGCGCTTACCAAAGGCATGCGGTAATAGTAAGCATGCGCTAATTATTTTAAAACCTCTTCTCACTCTGGCACTTACCAAAGGCATGCTGTAAAAATTTGAGTGTGATGTAAGCTGGGACCTTAAATCCTACTGAATAGCTCTTAATCTTCTGTTTATGCAATTTCCAATTACCGGTATTGAAATCAGCCTCCTCCATTTTGAAAATGTTGACAGGGGAAGTGTCATTTGTGACGTCACAAGTTTTACCAGGCGGTAATACTAAGCATGTGCTAATTATTTTGCGAAGCAAGTTTGACCCGGCAGTAATTCAAGGCAGGCACATACTATATACCCTGCGGCAATTCAAGGAAATACGGTATATGCACTTCAATTGCTACGCTAAATAGCACTGGAGTAGTAGTTCATATATCTACTCCAAAGAATGACTCTTAGCAAAACCATTGAAATAGTGCGTATTTATGTAGTTACTTTAAGAGACACATGTATTTTGTTGAAAGAAGGGTAATTCAAATCTAATTTATTATAGGGGTGAAGTTGCTAGATAAAAAGTAGCTAGTAAAAAGTCTTAGGAAAATTATTTGAATGTATTATTGTTTCCTGACAATGCAGCATAAAACTGTACAAAATGTTAAAATCCTAATGTGCACAGCTCTACACGCAATTAAACTCTTATGTTACTGTGTAACTGTGTCCAACTCCAGTCTGTTTACCTTCAAGACTTTTTCTTAGAATTGTAGTGTTTCTTCTACAAGAAAGACATGCATAGCTATTTGGAGAAAATATTTCCAGGCCTGAAAGACAGCATTATATTCTGAACTGTGGACTGTCAAAAATGTATAGTCTGGGAATAAATTACATGCTGGTTGGAAAAAAAACACAGCAGACGGTTTCCAGTATGCTAAAACGCCTATGAAAGTATATTGAGGAGCTGCAATTTTTACTTTTTTGGATTTTTACCTCATAACATACTTAGTTTTAACTATATTCAAACAGATGTGGTGTTTAATGAGGTTACCGTGTCACTTGCTCAAATTTCTAACAATCTGACTTCTGTGGCAAAACAAGATCTAAGTAGAACTGCACTTTTTTTTATGGAATTTTGCATATCGTACGCCTGCTGTATGTGCGATTAAACAAGTATTTCCCTTTGTAAAGCATTCTAAATATTGAAAAACTGAGTATGATGAGGCTACCAATACAGGTAATGAAAGTCATCCAGTTACATGTTTTGATTTACATACAACCCTTGGAAAATTTTGGAAACACCAGTCTTGGAGGATGCTTATTCATTGTTTGTTTTTATAGGGAAAAAAAAATCACAAGACACGACACATAACTAGTAATTTCAAATTAAACTTGAATAAATCCTGGAGAAATAGTAATTTCAAATTAAACTTGAATAAATCCTGAAAAAATAGTAATTTCAAATTAAACTACAATAAAACCCGAAAATAATTTGTGGTCGTCTGTAAAAGTATATTTTTTTCATCAAGCAAGAGTTAAAAAAAATCTTACGGAATCACCCCTTTTTGAAAATATGATGAAAAACAAACCGTAACACTACAACACAGCATTAGTACTTTGTTGCACCACCTCTGGCTTTTATGACAGTTTGCAGTCTCTGAGGCATGGACCTAACAATAGACACAGAAATCATCATCCATCGTGCTCGATCTTTCTCTGATTGCTGTTGTCAGACCAGCTTTGGGGCGGTATAGCTCTGTTGGTTGAGTGCCCGTGCCAGCAACTTGAGGGTTCCAGGTTTGATTCCCGCTCTCGCCATCCGAGTCACTGCCGATGTGTCCTTGGGCAAAACACTTTACCCACCTGCTCCCAGTGCCACCCACACAGGTTTAAATGTAACTTAGATATTGGGTTTCACTATGTAAAGCGCTTTGAGTCACTAGAGAAAAGCGCTATATAAATATAATTAACTTCACTTCACATTTTCCACCACTTTTCCTTAATAATGTTGACAAAATAGTAGAATGATAAATGACACAATATGTTACTGCATACGTCAGCAGCTAAATTAAAAGCCTTTGTTTGCTTACTTACTAATAAAAGACAAGTTGTCTTGTATGTTCACTATTTTATTTAAGGACATTCTTGCAATAAGAAACATGTTTAAAGTACCCTTAAGATTTTTTTGTTGAATTAAAGCCAAAAATGCAATTTTTTGTGGTCCCCTTCATTTAGAAAAGTACCAAAAAGTATGGAAATAATCATACTGTTACTTGTTCTTGTGTATTTTAAATAAATTATTATTTAATGACTTTGCAGGAGTTTCCCACATTGCTTGTGGATAAAAATGCAATTGGAAAATGTTCTCCAATGAGTTAGTTTAAAAGCACATTTTTGCAGGAGAGCAACAACATATTGACATCCCTCAGTTTGATTTTCAGGTGTAAGAAGTCACAGTCCTGTGAGATCACCAACGCCCAAAATGTAGCTGACAGGTCAGGAGAAATGTCAAAAATAAGAGGGTTGGGTGGGTGTGGGTGTCTTCATGTGTTGGTGTTTGCTCCCCGGGCTCCCGACCCTAGACTGACCCTGCAGGGTCCGTCGAAGAAAAGAGACGTTTGTTAGCTTTTCCCTTCCCAATAGTCACACTTGTCACCATTAGCTTGATTACGGCCATTACAGAGCATCCACTTTTCATCAGAGCAAATCTGCGTTGCCGGGAGAGCCTCGAGCTAAAATGCATCTCTGAAACCTTGCCCCTCGAGCATCAACCTTCTCTGCCCTGAATCCCCTTCTGCTTTGAAAAAGGATCCTGGATCTTTAAAAAAGTGGACAAGGTCCTAAGCCGTTCAAGGTGTATCCAATGCCGGGTGCTCGGCGAAGCTCTTAAATGCAAAACAGACGGTGGAGCAAATAAAGATCAAAGGCAACGGGCCGGCCCTCTGTCCTCACATGCCAAACGCCGCTGTCACAATGAATCACGGCCATGCGCCTTCCCATGCGAAATCTCCCACCTCAGAGACGCCGACCTTCTCGTCACTGTCACTGTGTCTCACATCCACACGCAGTCAACATTACACCGTGTACAGGCTGCTTAGAACTGGACCATTGTGAGGTGGTTACCTTTTTAGAGCTAGAGATGAGCCTATTTGTCTGAAGTGCATGTAGAATACAGTCGTGGTGAAAAGTTTACATGCACTTGTAAACATAATGTCATGGCTGTCTTGAGTTTCCAATAATTTCTACAACTCTTTATTTTTTTGTGATTGAGTGATTGGAGCACAAAAAAAAACTCATGAAGTTTGGTTCTTTTATGAATTTATTATGGGTCAACTGAAAATCTTTGATCAGGTGGCGACTTGTCCAGGGTGTACACCGCCTTCCGCCCAATTGCAGCTGAGATAGGCACCAGCGCCCCCCCGCGAGCCCAAAGGGAATAAGCGGTAGAAAATGGATGGATGGATTGGTCTACTGAAAATGTGACCAAATCTGCTTGGTCAAAAGTATGCATACAGCAATGTTAATATTTGGTTACATGTCCCTTGGCAAGTTTCACTGCAATAAGGCGCTTTTGGTAGCCATCCTCTAGCTTCTGGCAGAAATTTTGACCCCTCCTTTTGACAAAATTGGATCAATTTTTTTTTTCATCTGACATCACATGGACAAAGATAAAAACCCTTCTGGAGGAAAGTTCTGTGGTCAGATGAAACAAAAATTGAGCTGTTTGTCCACAATATGTAACGCCGGTTCGGCATCGTGATACCGGGTTCGATTCCCGCGAGGATGCGTCAAACGAAGAACACAACAAAGGTAGGATCTAACAAATGTAATAACAAAAAGTGAGCTCTGAACAAAAACACTGGAGCTAATAAAAAGGGAAACAAAAGACGCTAGCGTGAAAGCTAGGAAATATAAAGATCTAAGACTTGGCACGATGGCACAAAAAGTAAAAACAAAGATGATTAGCATGTGAGCTAAAGATGACAATAAGGCGGCTTAACTAATCTGTGTTGGCCCTGTGATGAGGTGGCGACTTGTCCAGGGTGTACCCTGCCTTCCGCCCGATTGTAGCTGAGATAGGCGCCAGCGCCCCCCGCGACCCCGAAAGGGAATAAGCGGTAGAAAATGGATGGATGGATGGAACTAATGAGCTAGCAAGAAAAACATACCTGACGTTACTTGTTGCATGTGAGCAAATTAGAGTCCCAGAAAGAATAAACAGAAGAGGCTGGCTTATAAAGGAGGGTGATTAGCTGAAGCAGGTGTGCGGACCGAGTGTAGCAGGAGAAATAAGGAGTAACCATCCATCCATCCATTTTCTACCGCTTAATCCCTTTTTGGGGTCGCGGGGGGCGCTGGCGCCTATCTCAGCTACAATCGGGCGGAAGGCGGGGTACACCCTGGACAAGTCGCCACCTCATCGCAGGGCCAACACAGATAGACAGACAACATTCACACTCACATTCCCACACTAGGGCCAATTTAGTGTTGCCAATCAACCTATCCTCAGGTGCATGTCTTTGGAAGTGGGAGGAAGCCGGAGTACCCGGAGGGAACCCACGCATTCACGGGGAGAACATGCAAACTCCACACAGAAAGATCCCGAGCCTGGATTTGAACCCAGGACTGCAGGACCTTCGTATTGTGAGGCAGACGCACTAACCCCTCTCCCACCGTGAAGCCGAGGAGTAACCATAGTGATGGACAAAACAGGAAATAAACGGGTCAGACGGAGAATGAAACAAAGATGGAAAAATAAACAATATGTGAAGATCCAAGTCACGGATCTCAACACAATACCCAGCAATATGTTTGGAGGAGAAAAGGTGAGGCCTATAATCCCAGGAACACCAAACCTAGCGTCAAGCATGGTGGTGGTAGTGTTATAGTCTGAGCCTGTTTCGTTGCCAATTGAACTGGTGCTTTAAATGGGACAATGACAAAGGAGGATTACCTCCAAATTCTTCAGGACAACCAAAAATCATCAGCCCGGAGGTTGGGTCTTGGGCAAAGTTGGGTGTTTCAACAGGACAATGAGTGGTAAAGTGGTAAAGGAATGGCTAAGTCAGGCTAGAATTAAGGTTTTAGAATGGCCTTCTCAAAGTCCTGACTTAAACATGTGGACAATGCTGAAGAAACAAGTCAATGTCAGAAAAACAACACATTTAGCTGAACTGCACACATTTTGTCAAGAGGAGTGGTCAAAAACTCAACTAGAAGCTTGAGGATGGCTACCAAAACCGCCTCATTGCAGTGAAACTTGCCAAGGGACATGTAACCAAATATTAACATTGCTGTATGTATACTTTTGGTCACATTTTCAGTAGACCCATAATAAATTCATAAAAGAACCAAACTTCATAAATGTTTTTGTGACAAACAAGTATATGCTCCAATAACTCTATCACAGAAAAAACAACAGTTGTAGAAATTATTGGAAACTCAAGACAGCCATGACTTTATGTTCTTTACAAGTGTATGTAAACTTTTGACCAGGACTGTATTTTGGAATTCATCACTTAGTTCCATGAAAGAGTATGGGGTCTTCCCCATCAGCAGCTGTGATCCCCACCTGGAGGACTACAGACAGGGAACATTATGAACCGCATCTTACAGCTGTAGAATTTATAACCAGTCATGACATTTATTAACAGCAGAACAAGTTTACAGGCGGGTCAGCCATCTTCTGCACTTTTGTCTCTGCTCCCTTTATCTAACATACCGTAATAATGCTTCATACCTTTTCTTCTTCCCTGCAGGATTTTGCAGGCTTTTTTTATGATTTAGCGGCCTAACATGCCTGAAATTTTTTATAAAAATGCAGCAAAATTTGCAATGTTCTGAGGTTTATTTTTTTTCAACAACATTGAAATTACTGTATTTTTTGCGCTGTGGATGCAACCACCAAATTATAAAAGAAATAAATATATTTACATACGGTATATGAGCCGCAATGGACCATTGGCCACAGATACAGTCGTGGTCAAAAGTTAACATACACTTGTAAAGAACATATTGTCATGGCTGTCTTGAGTTTCCAATAATTTCACAAGCTTCTGGTTGAATTTTTGACCACTCAAAATGTGTGCAGTTTAGCTAAATTTGTTGGTTTACTGACATGGACTTGTTTCTTCAGCATTGTCCATTGCCAGGACTTTGGGAAGAGCATTGTAAAACCTTAATTCTAGCCTGATTTAGCCATTCCTTTACCACTTTTGACACATGTTTGGGGTCATTGTCCTGTTGGAACACCCAACTGCGCCACAGGACCCAAACTCCAGGCTGATGATTTTATGTTGTCCTGAAGATTTTTTTCATTGTCCCATTTACTCTCTGTAAAGCACCTGTTCCATTGGGAGCAAAACAGGCCCAGAGCATAATACTACCACCACCATGCTTGACGGTAGGTGTGGTGTTCCTGGGATTATAGGCCTCACCTTTTCCCCTCCAAACATATTGCTGGGTATTGTGTTGAGATCCGTGACTTGGATCTTCACATGTTGTTTATTTTTCCATCCTTGTTTCATTCTCAGTCTGACCCGTTTATTTCCTGTTTTGTCCATCACTATGGTTACTCCTTAGTTCAGCTGCTACGCTCGGTCCGCACACCTGCTTCAGCTAATCACCCTCCTTTATAAGCCAGCCTCTTCTGTTTATTCTTTCTGGGACTCTAATTTGCTCACATGCAACAAGTAACGTCAGGTATGTTTTTCTCGCTAGCTCATTAACTAAGCCGCCTTATTGTCATCTTTCCATATTGGTGGGTATTGCGGCCAAAAAGCTAAATTTTTTTTTAATTTGACCACAGAATTTTCCTCCAAAAGTTTTTATCTTTGTCCATGTGATGTCAGATGAAAAAAATTCAACAAAAAATGTTTGTTTACTTACCTTAATTGTTTCCAAACAAATGTTTCCATATATTAGCCACACTGGAATTTAAGCCACAGATATATATATGCTGGGAAATGAGTTATTTACACAGAAAGATTTTGCAAATGTTTAATTACATATTTTTAATTGTTTCCTAACGGTGCCTGCAACACGTCAGTAAAACAAAACAGAAGTCATCGTCATGGACCCACTAGCTGCAGAGGTTAGCTCTCCAATCAGCTGAACAGACTCCAATGTGACGTTTCGGTGAGTTTACATAACTGAAACAATACAAAAATGATGCCCTTGTAAGGTAATAAAACAAACACACACTTGTAAATGTGATTGCATATCCACTAGTGGCAACGACACTGGCATAATTACATTACAATAGCACGTACAAATATGTATTAAAACACGCCTATCACACATGGGGCTGTTTAGTAACTATGACTTGTTATTGTTTTTATTATACAATACTGTGTTTTTCAACCACTGTGCCGCGGCGCACTTGTGTGCCGTGGGAGATGATCTATTTCACCTATTTGGGGTAAAAAATATTTTTTGCAAACCAGTAATTCTAGTCTGCAAATGATGTGTTGCTGTTGAGTGTCGGTGCTGTCTAGAGCTCGGCAGAGCAACCGTGTAATACTCTCTTCCATATTAGTAGGTGGCTGCCGGTAGCTAATTGCTTTGTAGATGTCGGAAACAGCGGGAGGCAGCGTGAAAGTAAAAAGGTATTTAATGCTTAAACAAAAAATAGATAAAAGGTAAGTGCCCCGAAAAAAGGCATTGAAGCTTAGGGAAGGCTATGCAGAAACTAACTAAAACTGAACTGGCTACAAAGTAAACAAAAACAGACTGCTGGACAACAGCAAAGACTTACTATGAAGCAAAGTTGGCGTCCACAATGTACATCCGAACATGACATGACATTTGACAATGTCCTCACGAAGAAGGATAAAAACAAAGTACCGGTAGATGCGGGAAATATCACTCAAAGGAAGACATGAAACTACTAAAGGAAAATACCAAAAAAAGCGCAAGACAAGAACTAAAACATTTCACACAGGAAAACACCAAAAAAACTCAAAATAAGTCATGGCGTGATGTGACAGGTGGTGACAGTACACCTACTTTGAGACACGAGCTATCGTGATGCTTGGTTATGGTTTAAAGTCATATCCAACAATTTCGACAACGACCTCTTTACTGTCAACTGAGTGTCATTTTTAAACATTTCTGCTGTTGGTGTACCGCCGGATTTTTTCAACGCAAAAAATGTGACTTGGCTCACAAGAGGTTGAAAAACACTGATATAGTAAAACTTACAAACGCTGCTTGGAGAAATAAATGAAGAATCCTATGGACGAATACTTCTGATTCAAGAAACGAAACAGGAAGTACATTTTTAACGCCTGCGTTGAGTGAACTCGCCCAAAAGATGTTGCCATGGCACAAACAATAACACACCTTTTCAGTGTCTCTGTCTGCCCTCTATGAAAACTATTTGTTGAATAGAAAATATAATGGTCGTTAACGAAGAAATTCCATAAATTAGCTGCATCGTTTTATAAGCCGCAGGGTTCAAAGCGGTTTGTAGCCTATAAGATATGGTACTTTTGATTTGATAAGATTTGTTGTCAATGTTTCAGTGTTCCTTGTAACCTTAACCTCAAAAGGCACAACATTGCCACAAAAAACACATTTTGTATTGACGTTTTACTGGTTACATACCACACAGACTTAAAAGTAGACACTAGATGGCAGTAAACACACATACGCAGTGCTCATTGTTAAATGACAATCTTAGTTCAGTATAACTAATAGTAATAATTATAATTATCAAAAAAAACACAATCAGAGGCTTCCTTATTGTGCAGACATTCCCTGTGTATGTTTCACAATTGGAGCGTGTTTGTTCATTGTAAACACAGAGCATTTGTGAACTGTTGAGAGCGATTTATGGCTGTGAACTATGAAGTGAGGACACTGGTATTTTGCAAAATCTTTACACACTACATCAACCATCTTGGCGCAATGGACAGGAGCCCGAAGTAGGTCTGAGCTATGCGCATACTTGCCAACCTTGAGACCTCCGATTTCGGGGGGCGTGGTCGGGGGTGGGGCGGAGGCGTGGTTTGGGCTGGGGGCGTGGTTAGAGGAGAGTATATTTACAGCCAATTCACCAACTCGAGTATTTCATATATATTTCATTATATGTATGTATGAAATACTTAACTTTCAGTGAATTCTAGCTATATATATTTATTTTATTATATATATAAATAAAATAAAAAGTTGAATTTCAGACGGCACTTATTGTAGCTGAGATAGGCTCCAGCGCCCCCCGCGACCCCGAAAGGGAATAAGCGGTAGAAAATGGATGGATGGACTTATCAAATACACAGTAATAAAAACACAGTCGTTCTACTAACTGTACTGTGCTTGCTGGTTACTAAAAAAAACAACAACACTTACCTTTCACTATTTGAGTAACGTCACTTCCGAGTTTCCAGATGATGGCGCCAGTATGTGCTTTGCCCTGCCGTCTCTCGCTGTCAGCTCTGTTCGTTTTTGTGTTGTTTGCGTCTACTTTCGTCTCTGTCAGCTCACTGCTTGTGTATGACCGCCAAACACTTTTGGATCTTTGCCCCTTTCCCACTAATATGGTCAATTTCGACGTTGGTTTTTCGACGTCCCAGTCAGCTTTTTCACCTGGCCGGATTCCTGCCTTCCTTTCCCGCCTTGTGGCTCCTCTCCCCCGCCACCTGCGGGCTGTGTGTCTGGCCCCACCTGGATTAGCTGCGCCCTTGGTTGTGATGCCCCTCGCCAGGTTCGGTCTTGTGAACGCAAGATCTTTGACAAACAAAACGTTTATCCTGAAGGATTTCTTCACTTCCAGCGGACTTGACTTCCTCTGTGTGACGGAAACATGGCTGACAGCCGGTGAGTTCGCCCCTCTTAATGAACTTCTGCCTCCGGAGTGTTCCTACTTTAAGAGCTAAGTTAACACAGTAGTGAGTAAACCTGACGACGACGGCGAGGACAATCAAACACAGAGCCAAGCACGCCACAGTCAGCCTTCAAGAAAAACAACTGATTGTCACAGAATTCAAAGGCAGTAAGATCCATCCATCCATCCATTTACTACAGTAGGATGTGTTGACAAAAGCCACCGACAAAAAGGATGCGGCAGTGAAAGTTAGATTTATTGTGGCTCTTGCTTCAAAGTCTTTTTCTTCTCCGCGGTCGTCCGGTCGAAAAGGAGGAGGATTAGCATCCATCCATTATCTACCGCTTATTCCCTTTTGGGGTCGCGGGGGGTGCTGCGCCTTTCTCAGCTACAATTGGGTGGAAGGCAGGGTACACCCTGGACAAGTCGCCACCGCATCGCAGGGAGGATTAGCAGTCGTTTTTAAAAATGACTTTAATGCTTCGAACTGTGCATGTTTGAGCTGGAGGGGGCGTGGCCTCCAGCTCCAGCTGAATTTCGGGAGTCTCCTGGAAAATCCGGGAGGGTTGGCAAGTATGGCTATGCGGGAGGATGACAATCTTGCCGTTTAATCAACAGAGATTTGATATATTTTCATGCCGTGCTGTTCCCGTTTTGTCTACAGAACAAAAACAAAGTTGAAGAAAACGCCGCTCGGAGACAAATTGTATTGGCGAGAATGACGCTGTTTGGCCTAAATGTGTAAGGAAGTTGCGGGCTTTGCGGACAAAGCCATCATTTTCGGTTATTGGTTGAATTTTGGCATTGCAAATTCCTGGAGGCACCGAATAAATAAATCAAAACCTACAGTTGACACTGAAATGGCTTGATACTCATCCGAATAATATATTTTACTTTTCAATTGGGCTTAAAATAAATAGATATATTTTAATTACCTCAGTTAAAGTGGGCAAGACAACAATGGTGGTCCCCTAAATCTTAATTTTGTTGCAACCACTGTAGTTATAACCTACTGACAGTTTCTTAGCCGGTGGACCTTAGACTGTGACCAAACTTTCTGTCACTCGGCAGTACATTTGTTCGGTTGAATTTTCATTGTATATCAAAGTTTATTTATATAGCCATTAATCACAGGTGTCTCAAAGGGCTGCACAAGCCACAACGACATCCTCGGCTCAGATCCCACATCAGGGCAAGAAAAAACTCAACCCAATGAGATACAATGAGAAACCTTGGAGGGGACCGCAGATGTGGGGAGCCCCCTGGGCGATCCGTGCAATGGACGTCGAGTGGATCTAGTTAATAGGGATAGAGTCCAGTCCATAGTGGGGCCAGCAGGGGATCATCTTGAGTGGAGACAACTCAGCAGCACAGAGACGTCCCCAGCTACTGCACAGACGAGTGGTCCACCCCAGGTCCCGACTTTGAACAGGTAGCGCCTCGTCTGTGGTCACCTAATAACCCCTCTACACAGGAGAGAGGGGTAGAGCAGAAAAGAGACGGCAGATCAACTGGTGTAAAAGGGGGGTCTATTTAAAAAAAGCTAGCGTATACAAATTAGTTTTGAGATGGGACTTAAATGCTTCTACCTGGGCCAGACGCAACCATTCAGCCCCAGAATATACTGTAACAAGCCACAATCCTATCTCTGTATCTATAAATGAGCCCTTTCAGACACATAATATTACAACATTAAGAGAGTATTTTGCAGTCTTTGAAACCTTCTAGTCAAGAATTCTAAACATAGTAACACAAAAGTGAGGACAGACACTCCCCACAATTCAACACAGCCTTGTTTTCTCTCTAATTTGTGTCATACTGCTGGGCGTGGAACATATTTATTCCATTATTTGTCCAAATACTCCATGAAAATATCTCCTAAATGTACTTGGGAAGAGTGCAGGACTTGTGTTTGTGATCAAAGTATTGCTTTTTATTGGCCAAATTGTGGGGGTTGAGCAAAATGTAATGCAGTACATCTTTTTTTGTGACGCGGTTAGTGAATTAAGCGCGCTTTTGTAATTATTTCCCCATATTTTTACACGGTAACTTTTATGGTAACACTTGCGAGCAATAATGAATATGGAGCCGGAACATATTTTGCTTTATTCATTGTGGAAATGCTCCAAAGCATTCCCGCGGATGGTTTTCTACACCAAAATGCATTCATTTATTAAACTTCTTCAAATTCTTCTTCTGCAGATTTTGCCGTGTTCTCCCTTCCACATTTTTCAACCAATTCAAACTGTTCCAACTTCAAACTGTTCGGCCTATTCGGGAATCGCAGGCTTTTCCTTGAAAAATTCCTCAAATTCCCAGGATTCCCAGAATTCCAGGGTTTGCGGGACATTTTTCCCATTCAAAATGATTTGGCCATTTTTCAAATGTTGCTATTTCCACATTTTTCAACCAATTCAAACTGTTCCAACTTCAAACTGTTCAGCCTATTCAGGAATCACAGGCTTTCCCTTGAAAAGAATCCCAAAATTCCCAGGATTCCCAGAATTCCAGGATTTGCGGGACCTTTTACCCATTCAAAATGATTTGGACATTTTTCTAATGTCATTATTTCCACATTTTTCAACCAATTCAAACTGTTCCAACTTCAAACTGTTCAGCCTATTCGGGAATCGCAGGCTTTTCCTTGAAAAATTCCTCAAATTCCCAGGATTCCCAGAATTCCAGGTTTTGCGGGACATTTTTCCCATTCAAAATGATTTGGCCATTTTTCAAATGTCGCTATTTCCACATTTTTCAACCAATTCAACACTTTCCACCATCCTGTAAATTCAAACTACCCTTTTTCCAAGTTCCAAAAAATTCTGGGATTTTTCAGAATTGCTGGTTTTCCAAAGCCCTATTTCCGCCCTTTTTTCTGGCGACTACTCCTCCCACATTTTTCAACCCACTTCCACTGTTCCAACATCAAAACATTCCTCTTAATGAGGACAAAAAACAAAGTTGTTTTTTGAACTGGAAAATTTCCCGGTTTTCCCCAAATTCCAGGAATTCCTCGATACCATTTCTCAATTAAACATGTTACGACTTCAACATTTCTCAACCGATTTGAAAAAATTAAACATCAACCATTTCAACTCATTCAGACTATTTAAGTTTGTTTACCATTTTCCCAAAAAATCCTGCTTTTACTGAAATTCCCAAATTTTGGGGGGAAATTCCCATTTAAATCAATGGGACATTCTTCAAAGTTTTACAATTCCCACATTTTTCATCCAATTCAAACCGTTCCAACACCAAAATATTCAGCCTGTTCAAAATTGTGTGCTCTCCTTCAATTGCTGGATTTCCAAGAATTCCCAGTTTTCAGGGACATTTTCCGCATTCAAAATGAATTGCCCATTTTTTTTTTTAATTCCACAATTCGCACATTTTCAGCCTATTTAAACCATTCCAACATCAACACATTCAACTCATCCAAAAAGCACTTTCCCAAGTTCCAAACCAAATTCCGTTTCTCCAGGAAATTCAAACTTTTCAAGATCCAAATCATTCCAACATTCAAACTATTCTTACATTCATACTACATTCTGTCAGTTCAACTAAAGCATTGGAGCATTCACACGCAGCAATTCCTTCAGGAATTGCCTCATCTAGTTATTAAATTATTTCTTATCACCTTATGTTGGACGGTTTATGAGTTTTCTATTTATCTTATTTATTATTACACCAGGAAATGTGGTTTATTTTACCCTTTCAATGTCTACGTCCGTTGGTATGAAGTTTCTCTGCGTCTGTTGTGGAATAGTCATAAGACTATTCCGTAGTAGTTTTACTGAAATTCGAGAATTGTCTGTTTTTGTCAAACCATCTCTATAAATGAATGAATTTATTTTGTTATTATTTGTATTAGCTTCGGTGTGTTCTTTCCTAAACAAAATAGGTCTGCCAATAGCACTAACTTCACATCCCTTGTAGCTCTTCACATGTCGTGTATATAGAGAATAATCCATTTTGATCGCAGTATTGATCAATGAGGTAAATATTTAGGGCTGTAAACGTGTGTGCGCACAGTGTCATGTATTGCTTTCTGTTGGTTGAGTTTTTTCATACCCAGTTCCAATGCCTTGCCATTCTAATTTGTTAATGAAGATATTGTGTTTGTGTCAAATACTGTTGTGAAGTCCATAAACACTGCAGCTGCACACTATTTACAATCACACTCACAAGAGCCCAGAAAACATCATAATGTTTTTTTCTGACGTGCCTAAAGCGCGTGCACTGCTGCACTAAATGAAACCAACACTCCTTTAATTATACTCATTTTATCATCAACACAATTATATATTACATGTGCAGGGAAGTAGGGCTTCACGGTGGCAGAGGGATTAGTGCGTCTGCCTCACAATGCGAAGGTCCTGCAGTCCTGCGTTCAAATCCAGGCTCGGGATCTTTCTGTGTGGAGTTTGCATGTTCTCCCCGTGAATGCGTGGGTTCCCTCCGGGTACTCCGGCTTCCTCCCACTTCCAAAGACATGCACCTGGGGATAGGTTGATTGGCAACACTAAATTGGCCCTAGTGTGTGAATGTTGTCTGTCTATCTGTGCTGGCCCTGCGATGAGGTGGCGACTTGTCCAGGGTGTACGCCACCTTCCGCCCGATTGTAGCTGAGATCGGCACAAGCACCCCCCGCAACCCCAAAAGGGAATAAGCGGTAGAAAATGGATGGATGGATGGATGTGCAGTGAAGTGTAAATTATCATTAAACTCAACATCAGTGAGTGTAGCGGGATTGGTCTTTTCAGCAACTTGGAGTGAAAGTAACGGTATATTCAGGTGTAAACATATGATACGTCGTCTTAATATGTTTGAAGTCCTACTGAAATGAGATTTTCTTATTTAAACGGGGATAGCAGGTTTATTTTATGTGTTATACTTGATCATTTCGCGATATTGCCATATTTTTGCTGAAAGGATTTAGTAGAGAACATCCACGATAAAGTTCGCAACTTTTGGTCGCCAATGAAAAAGCCTTGCCTTTACCGGAAGTAGCAGACGATGACGTCACCCGTGGGAGGGCTCCTCACGTCCTCACATTGTTTATAGTGGGAGACTCCAGCAGCAAAAGCTATTCGGACCGAGAAAACGACAATTTCCCCAATAATTTGAGCGAGGGTGAAAGATTTGTGGATGATGACATTGAAAGCGAAGGACTAGAAAAAAATAAAATAAAATAAAGTATTAAAAAAAGGCGATTGCATTGTGAGCGATTCAGATGTTTTTACACACATTTACTAGGATAATTCTGGGAAATCCCTGATCTTTCTATTGTGTTCCTAGTGTTTTAGTGAGATTAAATAGTACCTGATAGTCAGAGGGGTGTGTCCACGGGTGTTTTGACGCCAGTCTCTGAGGGAAGTCAACGGCAGCTGCATGGACGGCACAAGCTCAGCTGATCTCCGGTAAGAGGCGGCTTTTTACCACAATTTTCTCACCGAAACCTGCCGGTTGACAAGTGGTCAGGAACCATGTTCGCTTGACCGCTCTGATCCATAGTAAAGCTTCACCTCCGGGAATTTCAAACAAGGAATCACCGTGTGTTTGTGTGGCTAAAGGCTAAAGCTTCCCAACTCCATCTTTCTACTTTGACTTCTCCATTTTTAATTGAACAAATTGCAAAAGAATCAGCAACACAGATGTCCAGAATACTGTTTAATTGCACGATGAAAAGAGACGACTTTTAGCCACAAATGGTGCTGCGCTAATATGTCCCCTGCAACCCAGGACGTCACGCGCACGCGTCATCATTCTGCAATGTTTTCAACAAGAAACTCCGCAGGAAATTTAAAATTGTAATTTAGTAAACTAAACCGGCCGTATTGGCATGTGTTGCAATGTTAATATTTCATCATTGATATATAAACCATCAGACTGCGTGGTCGGTAGTAGTGGGTTTCAGTAGGCCTTTGAAGCCAGTGTTGTTTACCGTGGTATTACGGAAATGACACACAATCGTGAGGTCATTAGATGAGTACAAGCCATGACTCTCCGTTCAACCCGTCCAAACTTACACACTGAAGACAGAGTTGTCCATAGTGTGAGTGTTTCAAGACATGATTATGTCTTTGCATGTGGACAAAAAGCCAAAATGCATAAACAAATATGGGCCTGATTTTTTAAGATTCAAATGGATCCAAATAGTGTTTAATCTATGTACCATATTTTCCAGACTATAAGGCGCAATTAAAATCCTTTTTTTTTTTCTCAAAACTCGACAGCGCGCCTTATAACCTGATGTGTCTAATGTAAGGAATCCGTTTGGTTGATCTTACCCACCTAGAAGCTCTTTTATTTGGTACATGGTGTAATGATAAGTGTGACCAGGAGATGGCGGTCAAACATAAGAGATAAGTGGAGAATGCACTATGATGGCAATATGTTTCAAGTAAACAGATAGATAGATGGATAGATAGTACTTTATTTATTCCGTTAGGAGAGTTCCTTCAGGAAAATTACAATTTTCAGCACAATCCCATTCAAGATGAGACAAACATTACAGGGAGATAGAACAGGATCGCTGACGGGTCTGCCGGCTTCCAGCGCCCCTTACAAAAAAGATGACATACAGGTAAACAAGGGGGGGGGGGGGAAGAAAAAAATTGAAGATTAAAATAAAATTAAAAAATCAGTCTTAGCCTAGGCCTTGGAGTGGGGGTGCAGACTGAGGCCAAGGGGAAAAAAACAAAACAAAAAAAACAACAACAACTCATAGCCATAGTACACATCCCTCTTCCATGTGTGTAAGAGGGAAACATCAAACATCAAAGAACACAAAGGACATTAAAGACATTAAAGCAGCTGATGCAACAAGACACTTCTACATACAGCTATGAATAAAAAGTAAAATAAACATATACACTGTGGTGGTCTCTGCGGTGTTCCAGTTTTAGACGTAGACGTGACTGCTGTTGTTGTGTGTTGTTACTGCGCTGGGAGGACGTTAATGAAACTACCTAACAATAAACCCACATAAGAAACCAA
Organism: Nerophis ophidion; assembly: GCF_033978795.1. NCBI lineage: Eukaryota > Metazoa > Chordata > Actinopteri > Syngnathiformes > Syngnathidae > Nerophis > Nerophis ophidion. The sequence goes on from NC_084619.1 coordinate 22,439,588, forward strand.
GAACTCACCCTCGATCATTCTACAGTTTTGACGTCATTGGGCAGACACGCTCTCAGACACGTCACTCAGGTCCTCATGGCGCTAGGGGGGCGTGGCCTCCAGCTCCGCCTGAATTTCGGGAGATTTTCGGGAGAACATTTGTCCCGGGAGGTTTTCGGGAGGGGCGCTGAATTTCGGGAGTCTCCCGGAAAATCTGTGAGGGTTGGAAGGTATGTGTGTGCTGTATAGTAATTACAGCTCCCAGTATTGTGGCCGTTTTGATCAGGGGTGCCCATTACGTCGATCGCGAGCTACCAGTCGACCGCGGGGGGTTTGTCAGTCGATCTTGAGCCAGGCTTTTAAAAAAAATAGACCTAAAAATTAGTAATCATCAATCTTCACCAAGACGTCACTTAAATGACATTCACGGTACCGGAGGGTCTTGTGAGATGACGCTGGCTGCTGCAAGATCATTATTATTAAAATATGACCGAGAAGAAGGCGAGAAACACTTTTCATCTCAACAGACTCTCGCGCCGTAGAGACTCTCGGAAAACTGGCGTGCACAAGCGATCCCTAAGAAAGCTGGCGTGCACATCACTTGTGCACGCCAGCTTTCCAAGACTCTTATTTTGTTAGCGCAGGCAGCATGAAGCAGGGCTTTTATTGTGAAGATAGGAAATGTGCAGTCGGCCTTTAGAGTTTTGACGGAAGGGACGGCGCGAAAGTCTGTTGAAATAAAAAGTGTTTCTCGCCTTCCTCTCTGTCATTTTTTCATAATAATGAACTGGCAGCAGCCAGCGTCATCTCACAAGACCCTCGGGTGCCGTGAATGTCAATCAAGCAAGCTACGGAATTTGCCGCCAATGTTTTTCTTGTAAAGTGTATGGAAGCTGGATGAATTAGATGCCAAAAACCAACCACTTTCATGTGGTATTGTACAGAAAGGACAACTTTTTTTCTCCTCCATTTGAAAATGTGGGCGTTATCATCATTACTGTCTGATTCGAATCAATGCAAGTCATCAGAATCAGGTAATACACCAACTTATATTCTTGTCTTCATGAAAGAAAGACATCTATATGTGTTACACATGCTTGTATTATCATTAAACACATTTAACTTGTTTACAAAAATGTCTCTTTCATAAATAAATAAATATAAATGATATATATAAATGAGGTAGATCCCCTCGAGTTGGTCAATTGAAAAGTAATTCGCCTGCAGAAAAAGTGTGGGCACCCCTGGTTTTGATGATCAGCATATACTTGGTGTATTAATGAAAACAGACACGCAAAATATTCTGCTAATCTAATATATGCACACATTTAGTCGATCAGATTTACATGTGCTATCAAGTTTGCACACGTTTTAGTACACACAGACCTTTAGTAAATCAGGGCTGAACAGTTTTTAAAGTATCCTTGCTCGTGTGGACATGGCTTAAGTTTTCTGCACTGTTTTCCAATTAAACGCGGTTTTATTTAAACGTTCCCCAGAGTCATATCGCTCATAGTCTGGTGTCTGTGCTTTTCATGGCCTCCACGTCCTGACCTGTTTATTCAGCTGTTCCCACCTCCTTCCATCCCAGCCGTTGGCCTCAGACCTGTTGTGCTGCTCAGACAGAACAGGCATTAAAGGAGAGGAACGCAAAGCGCCGATAAGCCAGCCCCTAAACTAAATCAGCTATTCAAGATTAGAATAGAAGAGCTTTAAATCTGCTGTGGAGTTAAAACCACCGCGGTAATGTGGCCCTGACACAACCCGCTAAAAATGACACAAAGTAGAACAATTAATTCCCGACTGTGAGCACAGCACCTGACTGACATTTCACAAGTTCTTTTCATGTATTTGTGCTCCTGAAAATGCCAGTCATTTCCCATGATATCAATTAATTTTTGAGTAACGGGTAGATAACTAACAGTACTTGGAACGCCCCCTTTTCAATAGTCGGACTTGAATATGTTGCCCCTATGGTGTGACGTCATCTAAGGCAGTGTTTTTCAACCTTTTTTGAGCCGAGGCACATTTTTTGCGTTGAAAAAATGCGGAGGAACACCACCACCAGAAATTGTTACAAATTGAAACTCACTTAACAGTAAAATGTAGTTGTCGCAATTGTTGGATATGATCTTAAAGCATAAGCAATCATGCATCACTATAGCTCTTGTCTCAAAGTAGGTGTACTGTCACCACCTGTCACATCACATCATGACTTATTTTCACTTTTTTGCTGTTTTCCTGTGTGTAGTGTTTTACTTCTTGTCTTGCGCTCCTATTTTGGTGGATTTTTCTCTTTTTTTGTTGGTATTTCACTGTAGCAGTTTCATGTCTTCCTTTAAGCGATATTTCCCGCGTCTACTTTGGTTTAGCAATCAAGAATATTTCAGTTGTTTTCATCCTTCTTTGTGGGGACATTGTTGATTGTCATGTCATGTTCGGTTGTACATTGTGGATGCCGTCTTTGCTCCAGACTAAGTCTTTGCTGTCGTCCAGCATTCTGTATTTGTTTACTTTTGTAGCCCGTTCAGTTTTAGGTTGGTTCCAAAAAGGCGTACGCCATGGTTTACTGAAGAAACTAGAGCTCAGAAATTATTATGTAGAAAGCTGGAACGCAAATGGCGCACGACTAAACTTGAGGTGCACCATCAAGCATGGAGTGATAGTTTAATAACTTATAAACGCATGCTTACCTTAGCTAAAACTAATTATTACTCAAATCTCATCCGCATTAATAAAAACGATCCAAAATTCTTGTTTAGTACGGTAGCATCGCTAACCCAACAAGGGACTCCTTCCAGTAGCTCCACCCATTCGGCAGATGACTTTATGAAGTTCTTTAATAAGAAAATTGAACTTATTAGAAAGGAGATTAAAGACAATGCGTCCCAGCTACAACTGGGTTATAGTAACACAGATACGATTGTATATACGGCGGATACTGCAAATATCCAAAATAGTTTCTCTCGTTTTGATGAAATAACATTAGAAGGATTGTTACAACGTGTAAATGGAATAAAACAAACAACATGTTTACTTGACCCACTTCCTGGGAAACTTATCAAGGAGCTTTTTGTATTATTAGGTCCATCAGTGCTAAATATTATAAACTTATCACTTTCCTCGGGCACTGTTCCCGTTGCATTCAAAAAAGCGGTTATTCATCCTCTCCTTAAAAGACCTAACCTCGATCCTGACCTCATGGTAAACTACCGACCGGTGTCTCACCTTCCCTTTATTTCGAAAATCCTCGAAAAAATTGTTGCAGAGCAGCTAAATGAACACTTAGCGTTTAACAATCTATGTGAAACCTTTCAATCCGGTTTCAGGGCAAATCACTCGACGGAGACAGCCCTCGCAAAATTGACTAATGATCTATTGCTAACGATAGACTCTGATGCGTCATCTATGTTGCTGCTCCTCGATCTTAGCGCTGCTTTCGATACCGTCAATCAAAATATTTTATTAGAGCGTATCAAAATACGAATTGGTATGTCTGACTCAGCCCTGTCATGGTTTAATTCTTATCTTACTGATAGGATGCAGTGCGTCTCCCATAACAGTGTGACCTCGGACTATTTTAAGGTAACGTGTGGAGTTCCCCAGGGTTCGGTCCTTGGCCCTGCACTCTTCAGCATCTACATGCTGCCGCTAGGTGACATCATACGCAAATACGGTGTTAGCTTTCACTGTTATGCTGATGACACCCAACTCTACATGCCCCTAAAGCTGACCAACACGCCGGACTGTAATCAGTTGGAAGCGTGTCTTAATGAAATTAAACAATGGATGTCCGCTAACTTTTTGCAACTTAATGCCAAAAAAACGGAAATGCTGATTATCGGTCCTGCTAGACACCGACCTCTATTTAATAATACAACTTTAACATTTGACAACCAAATAATAAAACAAGGTGACTCTGTAAAAAATCTGGGTATTATCTTCGACCCAACTCTCTCCTTTGAGTCACACATTAAAAGCGTTACTAAAACGGCCTTCTTTCATCTCCGTAATATCGCTAAAATTCGCTCCATTCTGTCCACTAAAGACGCCGAGATCATTATCCATGCGTTTCTTACGTCTCGTCTCGATTACTGTAACGTATTATTTTCGGGTCTCCCCATGTCTAGCATTAAAAGATTACAGTTGGTACAAAATGCGGCTGCTAGACTTTTGACAAGAACAAGAAAGTTTGATCACATTACGCCTGTACTGGCTCACCTGCACTGGCTTCCTGTGCACTTAAGATGTGACTTTAAGGTTTTACTACTTACGTATAAAATACTACACGGTCTAGCTCCATCCTATCTTGCCGATTGTATTGTACCGTATGTCCCGGCAAGAAATCTGCGTTCAAAAGACTCAGGCTTATTAGTGATTCCTAGAGCCCAAAAAAAGTCTGCGGGCTATAGAGCGTTTTCCGTTCGGGCTCCAGTACTCTGGAATGCACTCCCGGTAACAGTTCGAGATGCTACCTCAGTAGAAGCATTTAAGTCTCACCTTAAAACTCATCTGTATACTCTAGCCTTTAAATAGACCTCCTTTTTAGACCAGTTGATCTGCCGCTTCTTTTCTTTCTCCTATGTCCCCCCCTCCCTTGTGGAGGGGGTCCGGTCCGATGACCATGGATGAAGTACTCGCTGTCCAGAGTCGAGACCCAGGATGGACCACTCGTCGGGACCCAGGATGGACCGCTCGCCTGTATCGGTTGGGGACATCTCTACGCTGCTGATCCGCTTGAGGTGGTTTCCTGTGGACGGGACTCTCGCTGCTGTCTTGGATCCGCTTGAACTGAACTCTCGCGGCTGTGTTGGAGCCACTATGGATTGAACTTTCACTGTGTCATGTTAGACCCGCTCGACATCCATTGCTTTCGGTCCCCTAGAGGGGGGGGGTTGCCCACATCTGAGGTCCTCTCCAAGGTTTCTCATAGTCAGCATTGTCACTGGCGTCCCACTGGATGTGAATTCTCCCTGCCCACTGGGTGTGAGTTTTCCTTGCCCTTTTGTGGGCTCTTCCGAGGATGTTGTAGTCGTAATGATTTGTGCAGTCCTTTGAGACATTTGTGATTTGGGGCTATATAAATAAACATTGATTGATTGATTGATTCTGCATAGCCTTCCCTAAACTTCAATGTATTTTCTTAGAGGCACCCACCTTTTGTTTATTTTTGGTTTAAGTATTAGAAACATTTTTACCTGCATGCTACCTCCCGCTGTTTCCGACATCTACAAAGCAATTAGCTACTGGCTGCCACCTACTGATATGGAAGAGCTGTAGACAGCACCGACACTCAACAACAACACATCATTTGCAGACTATAATTACTGGTTTGCAAAAAGATATTTTTAACCCAAATAGGTGAGAGTAGACAATCTCCCACGGCACACAAGACTGTATTTCACGGCACACTGGTTGAAAAACACTGATCTAAGGAACTGGAGCCCATTTTCTCGCATGGACAGTGTGGATAAAGGCACGTAAAACTTTTTTTTTTTGGATCACTTATTTGCATGTTTTTGTCACCTTAGTCCATGATTACTTCAAAACTTACATGGCTAATAATATTAAAAAAAAGACATACAAAAGAATATCAATCAATCAAAGTGTATTTATATAGCTCTTAATCACAAGTGTCTCAAAGGGCTGCAGAAGCCACAAAGACATGGTCAGCTCTGATCCCACATCAGGGTAAGAAAAAAACTCAACCCAATGGGTTACAATGAGAAACTTTGGAGGGGACCGCAGATGTGGGGCCAAGAACTGAACACTGTGGAACTCCACATGTTACCTTCAAACCTCTTAAGGCCCAAATTGTTTGTTTACATGCTTTTTTTTAAATTTCTCTTTGCTTTTTGGGCTTATTGGACCCTAATTAGAATAAAAACTAAGAATCATCTTTTTTCATGGCAAAGACTGTGAATATTTATTAGGGCTGTGAATCTTTGTGTGTCTCACGAATCGATTCAAAATCGATTTTTCTTTTCAATTCAACATGATTCTCGGTTTTGAAACGATTTTTTCCCGATTCAAAAGGATTCTGTATTCATTCAATACATAGGATTTCAGGGGAATCTACCCCAGTCTGCTGACCTGCAAGCATAGTAGATTTTTGTAAAAAGCTTTTATAATTGTAAAGGACAATGTTTAATCAACTGATTGCAAAAATGTAAATTTGTTTTAACTATTAAACATACCAAAAATATGACTTATTTTATCTTTGTGAAAACATTGGACACAGTGTGTTGTCAAGCTTATGAGATGCGATGCAAGTGTAAGCCACGGTGACACTATCGTTCCTTTTTTTTTTTTTTTTTTATAAATGTCTAATGATAATGTCAATGAAGGATTTTTAATCACTGCTATGCTGAAATTATAACTAATATTGATACTGTTGTTGATAATATTCATTTTTGTTTCACTACTTTTGGTTTGTTTTGTGTCGTGTTTGTGTCTTCTCTCAATTGCTCTGTTTATTACAGTTCTGAGTGTTGCTGGGTCAGGTTTGGTTTTGGAATTGGATTGCATTGTTATGGTATTGCTGTGTATTTTGTTGGATTGATTAATTAAAAAAAATAATAAATTAAAAAAATAAATAAATAAATCGATTTTTTTAAAATGAGAATCGATTCTGAATCGCACAACGTGAGAATCGCGATTCGAATTTGAATCGATTTTTCCCCAAAACCTTAATATTGATGTACATGTGATTTCTTGGAGTTTTTTACATTTTGAAAAAACTATCATACACGTTGTCTTTATTGGGTATTGTCTGTAGAATTTTAAGGATAAAGATGAATTTATTCTATTTTGGAATAAGGCTGTAACATAAGAAAATGTGGTAAAATTCACTGTACACACGCTAGCAGCCGTTTGTGACACGCAGATGGGCCATTCCTCCACCGTCTTAGGTTCCACTAATGTTCTGCATCCACCGGATGATGCAATTGTCCGCCCGACTGGCCAAGTTGAGGCTGGAGTCACAAGAACGCATGGTCTCCTAAATTAATTGACGTCTTCACAAATATTATTACGAGTATGAAACATTAAATGCATTGGCAAAAAAACAAATGTGTTCTTCCCTGCATCTTTTTACCTTATTGAAATCAAATGCTGACAAAGTCCCACCACCCACCACTGGTATCACCAAAGTATCCACAGCCACATACTTGCCAACCTTGAGACCTCCGATTTCAAGAGGGGCGGGTGGTGAGGGGTGGGTGGCGTGGAGCGGAGTCGTGGTTGGGGCGGGCCGTGGTTAAGAGGGGAGGAGTATATTTACATCTACAATTATATATATATATATATATATATATATATATATATATGTATATATATATATATATATATATATATATATATATATATATATATATATGAAATACTTGACTTGACTTTCAGTGAATTCTAGCTATATATATTTATTTTATTACATATATAAATAAAATAAATACTTGAATTTCAGACGGCACCTATCAATCCATCCATCCATCCATTTTCTACCGCTTATTCCCTTTTGGGGTCGCGGGGGCGCTGGCGCCTATCTCAGCTACAATCGGGTGGAAGGCTGGCACCTATCAAATGCACAGTAATAAAAACAAAGTTGTTCTACCAACTGTACTGTGCTTGCTGGTTAATAAAAAAAAAACAACAACAACACATACCTTTCACTATTCGAGTAACCTTTGTTCTGCCATTTGCGTACTGGCGAGGGTCACTTGCCGTCAGGTGCGCAACACCACACAAATCGTTGGCCAATCAAAAAGCAACCCCATAACGCTATAGCCAACATTCACCAGGAGATGGCGACAGACAACATAGAATCACTCTATTACAGACGGCGTCGCCATGGCTGTGACTTCCTCGTTCTTCTGCTTCGTCTCCTTGTGTGTGCAGTTTTTTATTAAAGTCCGTAGATGTTGTAACCTGATTGGGCAGGCAAGCTGTTTATATAGTGGGAAAGCGGATGTGAAAACAGGCTGTCCCCACTCAGGTCCGCATGGAGCTGGAGGGGGCGTGTCCTCCAGCTCTGCTGAATTTCGGGAGATTTTCGGGAGAAAATTTCCTCCGGGAGGTTTTCGGGAGAGGCGCTTAATTTCGGGAGTCTCACGGAAAATTCGGGAGGGTTGGCAAGTACGGTAAGCCATGAAGTTGGCGTGAGGCACCACACATTGCAACTGTGCCGCAAAAAAGGCGTACGCCAGGTTTTTGTGCGTACGCATGCTTAATACATGAAGCCCCTGCTTCCCCACAGCATGCAACAGTTAACTTGGAGTCATTTATTGAAGTAATTTGTGCACTCAGACCCAGATATCAACCAGTACTCCTCCGCTTCTCTGGTCCACGCTCCGCAGACTATTGGAAGTTGAAGACTTTGATGGGTGATTATGACAGATAAAATAAATTAATAATGTGCTGACATACATACATTAAATAATTAAATTGTTTATTAAATTCGTAAAAAAAGAATTACATGTTGAAATACTTAAATGATTAAATAATCAATTGTAATTTTAAATTAAAATACATTTGTCAGTCTCATCACTGACAGTTTGGTTATGTTTGGGTTTTCCTCTGTGTTTGTGTTTATTTCCTGTCAGCGCTTTTATTTTGGTTCAATTTCCTGCATGTCTCTCTGAGCGCTTGTTTCCCTCACCTGTCCCTGATTGGCAGCCTGGTTACAATTGCCAATCAGGCTACTATTTATGCCGGCCTCGCCCTCCAGGCAGGGCTGGAGGATTGTTTGCTGTCATCTGTATCCTGTAGACCATTTTAGATCGGGGGTCGCATGGAGAACAATCTACTCCCAAGTCGGTTGGACTGGTAAAATCACGGCACGATAACTTAAAAATAATGACAACTTCAGGTTGTTTTCTTTGTTTCAAAATAAAACAAGCACATTCTGAAAATGTACAAATCATAAAGTAGTTGTTTTTTTTACACTTACATAATGCCATTAATAGTATTCTATCTTTATTTGTTATTTTTACTTTCTGAATAAATGATGTGATAATGTTCATCAGTCAACTCATTGGTGTTAATTTTCAATATATCAAGATAAAAAAATATCAAAATCAAATTACAGGATGTTATTATGTAGTTTGATAATTTTCCCGGACTGGTGCACGAACATCCATCCATCCATTTTCTACCGCTTAGTCCCTTTTGGGGTTGCGGGGGGCGCTGGCGCCTATCTCAGCTACAATCTGGCGGGAGGCGGGGTACACCCTGGACAAGTCGCCACCTCATCGCAGGGCCAACACAGATAGGCAGACAACATTCACACTCACATTCACACACTATGGCTATGTGTTTTTTTTTTTTTTTTTTACATATGTAGCATCATCTACAAATATACAAAGAATAGCTATTGTGACATGTAGTGGACACATTTAGAACAGCAATTTTTTTCATTCAAAAATTGGCCCATTTTGATACTTAAACTCATCCCTCGTGCCAGATAAAACTTGTTCGCGGCCTAATCCGGCCCGCGGGCGGTACATTTGACACCCCTGCTGTAGACTGTTGCCTGTTTGCTGTCTCCTGGTTTCCTGTTTTCTGTTTTCTCTGCATTTCCTTTCCACATCAAAGTCATGTTTTCCCTGCCACACGCCTGCAATCTCTGCATCTTTTGGCTTCATCACCAGCAGTTGCTGACAGAATCCTCAAGCCCTGAGTGAAGGGCGAGGCCGGCATAAATAGTAGTCTGATTGGCAATTGTAACCAGGTGTGCCAGGCGGCCAATCAGAGACAGGTGTGGGAAACAAGCGCTCAGGGAGACATGCAGAAAATTTAACCAATATAAGAGCGCTGACAGGGAATAAACACAAACATAACCAAACGGTCAGTGTCAAGCTTGACAAAATTAAGGATCAGAATCAAAATCAGAAATACTTTATTAATCCTCGAAAGAAAATTAAGATTTTCAGCACAATCCCATTCAAAAACAGACAAAACATTACAGGGAGACAGAACAGGATCCCTTACGGGTCTGCCAACTTCTGGCCTCCTTACAAAAAAGGTGAGAAACATGTTAACACAGGGGAGGGGTCTAAGCCTGGGCCCCTGGAGAGGGGGTCCAGACTGAGGTCAAGGAGGAAAAAAAACATCATAGCCATAGCACACAGAAGCATGTGTGTAAGAGGGAAACATCAAAGAACACAATGGACATTAAAAGAACAGAGCTGATGCAACCAGCCATATCTACATACAGCAACAAAAGTAAAAAAACAACAAAAATAAATAAAAAACATACACTGCGGTGGCCTCTGCAGTGTACCACGTCATTGTCTGCTGGGGTGGGGGGGTAGCATGGCCAGAGACAGGAGCAGACCCAACAAAGCAACCAATAGAGCTGTCTCCACCCTCGGCCGCCAACCAACTCTCGGCCATGGTCCAGTTTGCATGGATCAGCGTGAATGCGTCTACGGAGACCGAGGTGTCAGATACCTGCTCATTCAGCCAAGACATAGTGAAGCTTGCCCTGTCGCTTCATCCGCATTTCCTCCAGTCCTCCAAACTTTCGTCCAGAAGGTCTTATCCTTGTCCATGTGATGTCAAATGAAACAAAAATTTAGCTGTTTGGCCACAATATCCAGCATTATGTTTGGAGGAAAAAAGCAGAGATGAGGCCTTTAATCCCAAGAACATCACACCTACCGTCAAGCATGGTGGTGGAGTGTTATGCTCTGGGCCTGTTTTGCTGTCAATGGGACTCGTGCTTTACAGAGAGTAAAGGGGACAATTACCTTCAAATTCTTCAGGACAACCTAAAATCATCAGCCCAGAGGTTTGGGCGCATTTGAGTGTTCCAACAGGACAATGACCCCAAACACATGTCAAAATTGGTAAAGGAATGGCTAAGTCAGGCTATAAATTAAGGTCTTGGAATGGCCTTCCCAAAGTCCTGGATTAAATTTGTGAACAATCCCGAGGAAACAAGTCCATGTCAGAAAACCAACAAATTTAGCTGAACTGCACCATTTTTGTCAAGAGGAGTGGTCGAAAATTCAACCCAAAAACTTGCCAGAAGCTTGTGGATGGCTACCAAAAGTGCCTTATTGTAGTGAAACTTGCCAAGGGTGTTTATTTATTTATTTATTTTTTCCAAGATGGCGCTGCTGTAGCGGCTGCTGTTGGCATGAGCTCTTTGCTCTTGTGTCATCCTTTTGTGTTTCCCTCTTGTTTTTTATGTGTTATTATATATTTTTGTTATTATATTATTTTGCCCCCCTTTGTCACACAGTCCATGCTCCCTCCACCCCAGCGGACGATGGCGTGGAACACCGCAGAGACCACCACAGTGTCTATGTTTCTTTTACTTTTTATTCATAGCTGTATGTAGAAGTGGCTGGTTGTATCTGCTGTTTTAATGTCTTTCATGTCCTTTGTGTTCTTTGATGTTCGATGTTTCCCTCTTACACCCATGTGAGAGAGATGTGTACTATGGCTATGAGTTGTTGTTTTTTTCCCTTGGCCTCAGTCTGGACCCCCGCTCCAGGGCCCAGGCTTAGACCGATTTTTTTTTATTTTATCTTATTTTATTTCAATCTTTTATTTTTTTCTCCCATTCCCACCCACTTGTTTACCTTTATCTCATCCTTTTTGTAAGGGGCGCTAGAAGCCGGCAGACCCGTCAGTGATCCTGTTCTGTCTCCCTTTAATGTTTGTCTGATCTTGAATGGGATTGTGCTGAAAATTTTAATTTTCCTGAAGGAACTCTCCTGAAGGAATAAATAAAGTACTATCTAATCTAATTTAATCTAATCCAATCTAAATGATTAAATATTAATATTGCTGTATGTATACTTTTTACCCAGCAGCTTTGGTCACATTTTCAGTAGACCCATAATAAATTCATAAAAGAACCAAACTTCATGAATGCTTTTTGGGAACAACAAGTATGTGCGCCAATCACTCAATCACAAAAAAAAAATACAATTGTAGAAATTATTGGAAAAGCAAGAAAGCCATGACATTATGTTCTTTACAAGTGAATGTAAACTTTTAAATCGTGACTGTATATATTTAATTACAATTATAATTAACAAAACAATAAAGTAACCCTGCCCCAAGTGGAGGAGTTCAAGTACCTAGGAGTCTTGTTCACGAGTGGGGTAAGAGTGGATCGTGAGATCGACAGGCGGGATCGGTGCGGCGTCTTCAGTAATGCGGACGTTGTACCGATCCATTGTGGTGAAGAAGGAGCTGAGCCGGAAGGCAAAGCTCTCAATTTACCGGTCGATCTACGTTCCCATCCTCACCTATGGTCATGAGCTTTGGGTCATGACCGAAAGGATAAGATCACGAGTACAAGCGGCCGAAATGAGTTTCCTCCGCCGGGTGGCGGGGCTCTCCCTTAGAGATAGGGTGAGAAGCTCTGCCATCCGGGAGGAACTCAAAGTAAAGCCGCTGCTCCTCCACATCGAGAGGAGCCAGATGAGGTGGTTCAGGCATCTGGTCAGGATGCCACCCGAACGCCTCCCGAGGGAGGTGTTTAGGGCACGTCCAACCGGTAGGAGGCCACGGGGAAGACCCAGGACACGTTGGGAAGACTATGTCTCCCGGCTGGCCTGGGAACGCCTCGGGATCCCCCGGGAAGAGCTAGACGAAGTGGCTGGGGAGAGGGAAGTCTGGGCTTCCCTGCTTAGGCTGCTACCCCCGCGACCCGACTTCGGATAAGCGGAAGAAGATGGATGGATGGATTAAAGTAAATATTTAAAGATGTATTTATATAATTTTGTCCCATTTTGACCCTCCATACTAATATTGGCCCGTGCAGCAGAGAGGGTACTGTATGCTATGATAACGATCCAAGCTGTGTACTTTAATCTGTTGCTTCGGACAAAGTGAGGACAAGGAGGCAGAGGACAGGACTTACTGATGAATGAAGTTTGAAGTGGTGGAAGGATGCGTGGTGAGGTTCTGGAGGAACAGCAACACATCGGCAACACGAGCCCTGCAGCCGGCCAGCTGTGCTGGGGGAATGAAGGCGATATGTATGGCTTCCCCTGTGTGACAATGGCTGCAGCTGGTCAGAGGTCCTCACTATGTCCAGGCACAACTGTGTGTGTGTGTGTGCGCTGAAAAATTACGTAGGAATGTAGGAGGATACTTTCCAAAGACAAATATATTTCAAGAGGCTCTTTCAATCGTCAGCCTTGAAAGAAATTCCATCAAAAGGAAGGACCACAGCGTTGCACTAGATTAAACACATGAAAGCCTCTTACAAAGGTTTGATCCTCTTTGGCCAAGATGAGACGACACAGCCCTTTTACTGCGAGGAGGAAAAAAACTAAAAGAAGCAGGGGCCTCATTTCTAGAAGGTTGCTGCGGACCAAAAAATAAAGTTGCGTCAAACATGGTGAAATGTACGCAACTTTCACCACTAATGTTGGTTTTTATAGAAAACAATTATTTACGCACTTTTTTGACTTGTTTTTCGGACATGGAATCATAAGGCCGGTTGGTGTCACCACCAAAATCTCATACTCTTATGGAAATGCACACACATTTATTTGAGGATGTACTGTATATGCAGTATATATATCTGGATGGATTGCAAATATATTTGTGAGTAACTACTTATGAACATATGCAGCTGTATTGATGTAGTTATATTGTAAATACAATTATAATGTGATGGGTCATTGAAGTATCGTTTATTTTGACCATATTTACTTGAATGACAGCCATGTGTAAACATCTATGTTTATAATATTTTGTGTGGCCAAACAGTGAAAATAAAAAAATACCAAAAATATTTTGTTGGATAAACTAATGTTATAAAATTTAGAAATTATTACATTGAACTTTTTTCAATACATTTAGACCAGGGGTGTCAAATGCATACTTGGGGGTGGGTGGGTTTGGTGGTAGCCAGTTTGTATATTGTAGCGTACCGGAAGAATCAGTGTTACAAGAGGTTCTGGGTATTTGTTCCGTTGTTTTTATGTTGTGTTACGGTGCGGATGTTCTACCAAAATGCGTTTGTCATTCTTGTTTTGTGTGGGTTCACAGTGTGGCGCATATTTGTAACAGTGTTAAAGTTGTTTGTACGGCCACCCTCAGTGTGACCTGTATGGCTGTTGATCAGGTATGCCTTGCATTCACTTGCGTGTGTCTGTAAAAGCCGCATGTAGCATGTGACTAGGCCGACACGCTGTTTGTACGGAGGAAAAGACGATATGACGACAGGTTGTAGAGGATGCTAAAGGCAGTCCCTTTAAGGTACGCCCCCAATGCCCTTATCCGGGTGGAAATCCGGCGAAATTTGGGAGAATGGTTGCCCTGGGAGATTTTCGGGAGGGGTACTGAAATTCGGGATTCTCCTGGAAAAATGGGGAGGGTTGACAAGTATGATCAAACGTATGGCCGGGTTTTAACCGGCCCGCGGGATGAGTTTGCTAAGTATAAAAATGAGCCCAAATTTTTGAATGAAAGAAACTGCTGTTCTAAATGTGTCCTCAAGAATAGATGTCGCAATAGCAATTATTTGCATCTTTGTAGATGATGCTAAATATTAAAAAAACAACAACAAAAAAAACACATGTTGTGAGTGCACCAGTCGAGGAAAATAATCAAACTCCATAAATAACATCCTGTAATTTGATTTTGATATTATTTTTTTTATCTTGATAGATTGAAAATTAAAACCAATGAGTTGACTGATGAACATTATCACATAAATTATTCAGAAAATATAAATAACGACACATAAAGATAAAATAATGTTAAGCAGCATGTAAGTGTAAAAAACAACAACATTATGATTTGTATATTTTCAGATTATGCTTGTTTTATTTCTAAACAAAGAAAACAATCTGAAGTTGTCTTTATTTTTAAGTTATCATGCCGTGATTTCCCCAGTCCGGCCCACTTTGGAGTAGATTTTTCTCCATGTGGCCCCCGATCTAAAATGAGTTTGACGCCCCTGATTTAGACTGCAGGCGTTGCTAACATAGTTGGAGTGCAAATGTTTGGATCTCACTCAGGATATATCAAGAATATTGTCATTATTATTACCACTCAAACATATATTTTTAAGAATAATAGTGGATTTTTTTTATTTTTATTGTGCCAATAATATACTGACATAATTTTGCTTTAATTTTCGCTCACGATGACTACGGGTGTGCATTACTTGACAAGTCTTTTTTATTTTAAAAATACTTGGCAAACAGAATGCCAAAATGTAAACATGTTTTGTTCATCTCAGCAACAGTTTCAATCACGGTATTGCTGACACTGTCCTACTTCACACTGCAGGTCAATTCCGATTTTTTTGCCCATGTGCGACCTGTATCAAATTTTTTCACATCCGTGTGAACAGTGCAATTCCTAAGTTTTCCTATCTTACCCAAGCCTATTTCGTATGTGGATATACATCGGATATATATGTGATGTGTCCTCAATGTGAACCTTACAGCGTCCAGGTCGCATTCATCCACAACGTCATCAAAAAGCGACAAGTGTCATAATTGTTTGCCAAAATGGACGGAGAAAAAAACAGGTAAAAGTAAAAGGTTTTAGGAACTCACGTGAAAGTTTTATCACATGTCTGCGACTGCTCGCCCACAGACACACTCTTCAAGCAGACATCTATGCAATACAATGTATTATAATGCAATATATATATATATATATATATATATATATATATATATATATATATATATATATATATATATATATATATGTTTTTTTATTATATATTTATTTATCTTATACATATATTTTTTATTATATATATATGTTTTTTTATTTTATATATATATATATATATACATATAATTTATATATGAAATGCAATATAATGTAAACCTGCCAGAGCCAAAATAATTGTCCTCTTTCTTCTTAATCTTTGACGCGCAATAATTCGGTTCAGAAAATGTTGACTTTGATCACAAAAAATTTTGCGAAATTGCCACAAATGCACCAATACTGGGACCAACGATAGTGGGAGTCATGTTTACTTCCATAAACACTGTAGTGTGTGTGACATGCTTCCCATCCTTACCCTTTCTACCCTTTGTAACTGAGCTCCTGTGTGGAAAAATGTCCTTTGTGGATCAATAAACTTTGTCTTAGTCTAAGTCAGGGGTCACCAACCTTTTTGAAACCCAGAGCTACTTCTTGGGTAGTGATTAATGCGAAGGGCTACCAGTTTGATACACACTTAAATAAATTGCCAGAAATAGCCAATTTGCTCAATTTACCTTTAATAAATAAATCTATATATATACTGTATATAAAAAAATGGGTATTTCTGTCCGTCATTCCGTCTTACATTTTTTTTCCTTTTACGGAAGGTTTTTTGTATAGAATAAATGATGAAAAAAACACTTAATTGAACGGTTTAAAAGAGGAGAAAACACACCAAAAAAATGAAAATACAATTTTGAAACATAATTTATCTTCAATTTCGACTCTTTAAAATTCAAAATTCAACCGAAAAAAATTAAGAGAAAAACTAGCTAATTCGAATCTTTTTGAAAAAATTTAAAAAAGAATTTATGGAACCTCATCAGTAATTTTTCCTGATTAAGATTAATTTTAGAATTATGATGACATCTTTTAAATAGGTTAAAATCCACTCTGCACTTTGTTATGATATTTAACAAACTAGACCAAGCTATTTTATTAACAAAGACAAATCATTATTTCTTCTAGATTTTCCAGAACAAAAATGTTTAAGGAAATTCAAAATACTTTGAAATAAGATTTAAATTTGATCATACAGATTTTCTAGATTTGCCAGAAATGTTTTGGGGAATTTTAATCATAATAAGTTTGAAGAAATATTTCACAAATATTCTTTGTCAAAAAAACAGAAACTAAAATGAAGAATTAAATTAAAATGTATTTATTATTCTTTACAATAAAAAAAATACAAAAATTACTTGAACATTGATTCAAATTGTCAGGAAAGAAGAGGTAGGAATTTTAAATGTAATAAGGTATGTGTTTAAAAATCCTAAAATTATTTTTAAGGTTGTATTTTTTCTCTAAAATTGTCTTTCTGAAAGTTATAAGAAGCAAAGTAAAAAAATAAATGAATTTATTTAAACAAGTGAAGACCAAGTCTTTAAGATATTTTCTTGGATTTTCAAATTCTATTTGAGTTTTGTCTCTCTTAGAATTAAAAATGTCGAGCAAAGTGAGACCAGCTTGCTAGTAAATAAATAAAATGTAAAAAATAGAGGCAGCTCACTGGTAAGTGCTGTTATTTGAGCTATTTTTAGAACACGCCAGCGGGTGACTCATCTGGTCCTTACGGGCGACCTGGTGCCCGCGGGCACCGCGTTGGTGATCCCTGGTCTAAGTCATGAGTGCATGAAAGAAGAAAGAAATCGCCACTAAAAAAAAGGATTTGACAAAAAAAATCCAAATTGGACATCCGACCCTGCAGTGTAAACTTAGCCTAAGACTGGTAAATTTTTTTTTTTTTTTTATTAAATATGACGTTACTTTGCCGCCCAAAGCAGGGTTGTATGGTATACAGGTATTAGCATAGTACCAAGATAAAATGAATCATTATCGGTACTATACCGCCTATGAAATATACTGGTCTGGACTTTGAATATGACCAATGTATGATACTGTAACAACTTGGTATCAGATTGATACCCAAATTTGTGGTATCATCCAAAACTAATGTAAAGACTCAAACAACGGAAGAATAAGTGGTTATTACATTTTAACAGAAGTGCAGATAGAACATGTTAAAAGAGAAAGTAAGCAGATATTAACAGTAAATGAACAAAAATAATAGAATGGAAAATGACAATATGTTACTGCATATGTCAGCAGTTACATTAGGAGCTTTTGTTTGTTTACTTACAACTAAAAGACAAGTTGTCTTGTATATTCACCATTTTATTTAAGGACAAACTTGTAATAAGATTTGTTGTTAAAATAAAACCAATAGTGCCATTTTTCTGGTCCCCTTTATTTAGAAAAATCACAAAAATTATTGTAAAGTAAAGTAAAGTATTGTCCGATCATTACCTTATAAAATTCGAGGTTCAGACGCATGTTCGTCAAACTAATGATAATAATAACTGCTATAACAGCCGCAACATTAATACGGCCACAACGACAACTCTTGCTGACCTACTGCCCTCGGTAATGGCACCATTCCCAAAGTATGTGGGCTCTATTGATAACCTCACTAACAACTTTAACGACGCCCTGCGCGAAACCATTGATAACATAGCACCGCTAAAGTTAAAAAAGGCTCCAAAAGAGCATAGCCCGTGGTTTACAGAAGAAACTAGAGCTCAGAAATTATTATGTAGAAAGCTGGAACGCAAATGGCGCACGACTAAACTTGAGGTGCACCATCAAGCATGGAGTGATGGTTTAATAACTAATAAACGCATGCTTACCTTAGCTAAAGCTAAATATTACTCAAATCTCATCCACCGTAATAAAAACGATCCTAAATTTTTGTTTAGTACGGTAGCATCGCTAACCCAACAAGGGACTCCTTCCAGTAGCTCAACCCACTCAGCTGATGACTTTATGCAATTCTTTAGTTAGAAAATTGAAGTCATTAGAAAGGAGATTAAAGACAATGCGTCCCAGCTACAACGGGGTTCTATTAACACTGACACGATTGTATATACGGCGGATACTGCCCTCCAAAATAGTTTCTCTCGTTTTGAGGAAATAACATTAGAGGAATTGTTACAACGTGTAAATGGAATAAAACAAACAACATGTTTACTTGACCCTCTTCCTGGGAAACTGATCAAGGAGCTCTTTGTATTATTAGGTCCATCAGTGCTAAATATTATAAACTTATCACTCTCCTCGGGCACTGTTCCTCTAGCATTCAAAAAAGCGGTTATTTATCCTCTTCTTAAAAGACCTAACCTCGATCCTGACCTCATGGTAAACTACCGACCGGTGTCTCACCTTCCTTTTATTTAAAAAATTCTCGAAAAAATTGTTGCGGAGCAGTTAAATGAACACTTAACGTCTAACAATCTATGTGAAACCTTTCAATCCGGTTTCAGGGCAAATCACTCCACGGAGACAGCCCTCGCAAAAATGACTAATGATCTATTGCTAACGATGGATTCTGATGCGTCATCTATGTTGCTGCTCCAGTACTCTGGAATGCCCTCCCGGTAAAAGTTCGAGATGCCACCTCAGTAGAAGCATTTAAGTCTCACCTTAAAACTCATTTGTATACTCTAGCCTTTAAATAGACTCCCTTTTTAGACCAGTTGATCTGCCGTTTCTTTTCTTTTTCTCCTATGTCCCACTCTCCCTTGTGGAGGGGGTCCGGTCTGATCCGGTGGCCATGTACTGCTTGCCTGTGTATCGGCTGGGGACATCTCTGCGCTGCTGATCCGCCTCCGCTTGGGATGTTTTCCTGCTGGCTCCGCTGTGAACGGGACTCTCGCTGCTGTGTTGGATCCGCTTTGGACTGGACTCTCGCGACTGTGTTGGATCCACTATGGATTGAACTTTCACAGTATAATGTTAGACCCGCTCGACATCCATTGCTTTCCTCCTCTCCAAGGTTCTCATAGTCATCATTGTCACCAACGTCCCACTGGGTGTGAGTTTCCTTGCCCATATGTGGGCCTACCGAGGATGTCGTAGTGGTTTGTGTTGTGGTTTGTGCAGCCCTTTCAGACACTAGTGATTTAGGGCTATATAAGTAAACATTGACTGATTGATTGACAAAAAGTATCTGTGGAGAGACGGAACCGACGGGCCGACAGCGGGGTCGGGCAAACCGTGGTCCTACTCAAGATGGCGGCCAGGAGGCGGAGTATGCAGCGGAACGTAGAGGCGGGGCACGCCTGGAGCGACGCTGCAGCGATCAGAACCAGGTGCGTAACACACACACCTGCTCTCAATCTGTGTATCTCCTCCTGCTGTATAAAAGGGGAGAAGGAGGAGCAATCGGGGCAGAAGGAGTAGAAGAGAGTCGGAGTAAAAACAGGCAGACGAACGACCAGACGAACGATCAGACCAACGATGAGCCCCCGAGGAAGACGGAGTCCCGGCGACCGAAAGGCCAGCCGAGACGAGCAGCAGAGGAGGAAGCGCTGGAAATCGGCGCGACCGACTGGGACACAAAATGGTTTATTGAAATAATAAACGAGAGTCAAACCTGCTCAGCGATCTCCTCCATCAATGGTCCATGCAACCCGCATGATGGCAGCGAGAAGCCGTTCACAGTATCTAAATAATTTTGGTGCCGGTACCAAAATTGGGACGACACTAGTCCAAACATAATATCCTTATTTGCGCGACGAAATAAACAAAAATCTGAAAATACTGCTTTCTTTTTTTGGAGCCGCAATGTCTGTGTTAACTGACAGAGCCTTAAACTCATCACCATATTCATGAGCTACTGTAATTAGCATGACCATTTATGGGTGACTGGGAGAAAACAACGGGGAGGAACTATCCTACGCACATCTATCTGTACACTGCAAAAAGTCAGTGTTCCATAACAAGAAAAAAAAAAAAAAAATGAGGGGTATTTTATTTGATCCATCCATCCATCCATTTTCTACCGCTTATTCCCTTTTGGGGTCGCGGGGGGCGCTGGCGCCTATCTCAGCTACAATCGGGCGGAAGGCGGGGTACACCCTAAACAAGTCGCCACCTCATCGCAGGGCCAACACAGATAGACAGACAACATTCACACTCACATTCACACACTAGGGCCAATTTAGTGTTGCCAATCAACCTATCCCCAGGTGCATGTCTTTGGAGGTGGGAGGAAGCCGGAGTACCCGGAGGGAACCCACGCATTCACGGGGAGAACATGCAAACTCCACACAGAAAGATCCCGAGCCTGGATTTGAACCCAGAACTCCAGGACCTTCGTATTGTGAGGCAGACGCACTAACCCCTCTTCCACCGTGAACTAAGCAAAATTATCTGCCAATAGAACAAGAAAATTCGGCTTGTCAAGACTTTCCAAAACAAGTCAAATTAGCTAACCTCAATGAACCCAAAAATACCTCAAAATAATTATATTCCCACTAATAACAAGTGCACTTTTCTTGGTAGACAAAAAAGAGACCTTTTTGCTCAATATGTTGAAAAATATTCTCAAATGAAGTAAAAATGCTAGTGCCATTATCTTAACATAATGCTTGTGAGTGTTAATGACACAGGTTTGCAGTCATGTCTGAAATCCTGTTTTGTTTAAGTTATGTCCTGTTTGGTTTTTGAAAACTCTTTTTAGTTCCTGCTTGTCTTGTTTCCATGATTACCCATTAGTTTCACCTGTCATGTCACGCACCTGATTTGTTTTGACTCACGCACCTGTTCAATCACCACAGTATTATTTAAGCCACAGTTGCCAGGCAGTCAGCCTGGCGACATCACCCTTGATCACCCTCTACGCACCCTTGCTCTATGCCGATGATCCAAGCCCATACCTCGTTCAAAGTAAGTTTTTTGTTATTCATGCCATAGTGCTAGTTTTTTGTTTGTGAGTGCTTTTCGTTTGCTCCTTTTTTTTGAATAAAATTAAAATGTCATTGCCTTTACCTCGTGTCCGGTCCAATCGCTTTGCACCACGGGAAAACAAACCACACCCAAGTCCACGTTATGACAGAAAACAAATCAGGTGCGTGGCATGACAGGTGAAACTAATGGGTATCCATGGAAACAAGACAAGGGAGTGAAAAAGCAGGAACCAAAAAGAGTCCAAAAAACAAACAGGACATAACTTAAAGGGGAACATTATCACCAGACCTATGTAAGCGTCAATATATACCTTGATGTTGCAGAAAAAAGACCATGTTTTTTTAACCGATTTCCGAACTCTAAATGGGTGAATTTTGGCGAATTAAACACCTTTCTGTTTAGCCCTCTTGAAGCGATGACATCAGTACGTGACGTTGCCTAGGTAAGAAAGCCGCCATTTTCATTTTCTCAAACACATTACAAACACCGGGTCTCAGCTCTGTTAGTTTCCGTTTTTTCGACTATTTTTTGGAACCTTGGACACATCATGCCTCGTCGGTGTGTTGTCGGAGGGTGTAACAACACTAACAGGGAGGGATTCAAGTTGCACCACTGGCCCAAAGATGCAAAAGTGGCAAGAAATCTTCCGCCAGACCCCCATTGAATGTGCTGGAGTGTCTGCACATTTTACCGGCGTTGACAGACATGGCACAGAGATGTATGGATAACCTGCAGATACATTTGCAACGATAAAGTCAACAAAATCACAAAGGTGAGTTTTGTTGATGTTGTTGACTTATGTGCTAATCAGACATATTTGGTCGCGGCGTGACTGCCAGCTAACATGCTATTTAGGCTATAGCTGTATGTACATTTGCAACTATATTACGTTTCCTTCCATCCATCCATCCATTTTCTACCGCTTATTCCCTTTCGGGGTCGCGGGGGGCGCTGGCGCCTATCTCAGCTACGTTTCCTTCCACCCACATTTAATGCGAAAAAAACACTTACCAATCGACGGATTTAAGTTGCTCCAGTGTCACAAGATGCGAAAGTCCTGATCGTTTGGTCCGCACATTTTACCGGCGATGCTAACGCAGCTTTTTGGCCATGCTATGGCTATGAATAGCGTCAATAGCTTCAGTTTCTTCTTCAATACTTTCATACTCCAACCATCCGTTTCAATACATGCGTAATCTGTTGAATCGCTTAAGCCGCTGAAATCCGAGTCTGAATCCGAGCTAATGTCACTATATCTTGCTATGCTATTCGCCATTGTTTGTTTACATTGATAGCACTGAATGACGTCACAGGAAAATGAACAGTGGCTTTGAGAGAGCGAAAATAAGGCTTTTTAAAGCTTTTTTTAGGGATATTCCGGGACCGGTAAAATGTTGAAAAAAAATTAAAAAAATACAACAACCCACTGGGAACTGATTTTTATTGTTTTTAACCCTTTTGAAATTGTGATAATGTTCCCCTTTAAACAAAACATGATCCCAGACATGACATTTGCATCAGTTGATGTTCTAGTTTCAAGCATGTTTTACTCAATACAGGTCATAAAATCTCAGCAACAATAATATCTTACTGGGATCATTTAGGACCAAAACCCTTAAAACGAGTAAAAGACTAACATAAAATCTGCTTTGTAGGAAGAATTATCTTATCAAACAGAAAATAAGCAAGTATCACCCTTATTGGAGATATTTAATCTTACTTAGATTTCAGTTCTTGCAGTGTAAATTGGAATTATAATGAGAAGAGTTGCAAAGATGTGCGTAAATCTGAATCTTTTTGAGCAGTGGTGTTCTTCCTCAATGCTCTCCATCCATGCACACTCTTCTAAATGAGGCCCCCGGTGCTTTGACGGACGGACGGCGAGGAAGGCACTGCGGTTTTCTTAAAAGTTTTATTCATAGATTTATAACCTGCAAAAATATGTCCACTATATTGCATTCACACAGTCCACAATCAACCTACATTGAGACATTGATCTTCCCGCATCAGTCACAGCTACTACTCAAATAAATACTTTACAGAAAGACAATGCAGACTTTTTACAATGGAGGTCTGTTCACGAATGATATGTGCATGCTAAATGTTAAATGCATGCTAAACATACACATAAGTTTACTGCAAATGAGAAAATGGGGGGAACCATCACACAGACTTGGACATGTCTATCTACTATTTATTTCCCTTTAAGAATAGAAACTCCCTTTATTGATGACAGGATATCATTAATAAAAAAAAAAGCATAATTTTTTTCTCAGAGGTATATTTAAAAAAAAAAAAGGCACAACAATATTCAGTGCCAGGTAGTTCTTGGTGTCCATATAAATGGTTCTCATTGATTTCAGGTCCTCGTACTTTAAAGTTTTGGAACCCTTGAATCCAAAGGGGGCGGCATCACCATGTTGGAATATTGTCCAAGCGAAGGGCTAGAACTCTGTCGCTTCTTCGAACTGCTTGTAGTAGTCGTCTTCCTGGGGGTTGTGGCGACACTTTTGACCGTTGTTGGGCGGCCTGGCCTGGTTGTAGCGACTCCAGTCCCCCTTGCATATGATCCAGGGCAAGATGTCCACCTTGTAGTGCAGGTCGGCCGAGAACTCGGTGCTGATGAGATTGGGCGTTCCCGCTCCTTTTCCGCGCGTGATGAGCTTCATGCCGTCGTCGTAGCAACAGTGCTGCGCGGCCAGCGTGGTGGACTCCAGCGTCAGCATGGAGCGGATGCAGTATCGCGCCGTGGGCTTGTAGATCTCCAGCTTCTCCTTCGGCCCGCTGGCGTCTTTCCAACGGAAGTTTCTGCGCGAGGCGGCGTCGTGCACGTTGGCCGTGCTGTACGCCACCTCCGTCGGGTACGAGCAAGGGCAGCTCGGGAGGTCGTTGGCCACTTTGCTCATGTATTTCTTCAAGAAGTCGCTCTTGCAATTCATCCATCGCTCGCAGCTGTCTGTGTCTAGAAGATACAGAGACACTGTAAAACAAAAAAATACCCCCATCTTGTTTTAAAGGCCTACTGAAACCCACTACTACCCACCACGCAGTCTGATAGTTTATATATCAATGATGAAATATTAACATTGCAACACATGCCAATACGGCCTTTTTAGTTTACTAAATTGCAATTTTAAATTTCCCGGGAGTTTCTTGTTGAAAACGTCGCGGAATGATGACGTGTACGCGTAACGTCACGGATTGTAAGGAAATATTAGCTCTGTGCACACACACAGCTAAAAGTCGTCTGCTTTAACCGCATAATTACACAGTATTTTGGATATCTGTGTTGCTGAATCTTTTGCAATTTGTTCAATTAATAATGGAGAAGTCAAAGTAGAAAGATGGAGTTGGGAAGCTTTAGCCTTTAGCCACACAAACACACGGTGATTCCTTGTTTAAAATACCCGGAGGTGAAGCTTTCCTATGGATCAGAGCGGTCAAACAAACATGGATCCTGACCGAATGTCAACCAGCACTTTTCGGTGAGAAAATTGTGGTAAAAAGTCGCCACTTACCGGAGATCAGCTGAGCTTGTGCCGCCCATACAGCTGCCGTCGACTTCCATCAGACACTGGCCTCAACACACCCGTAGACACACCCTTCCGACTATCAGGTACTATTAAACTCTCTAAAACACTAGCAACACAATAGAAAGATAAGGGGTTTCCCAGAATTATGCTAGTAAATGTGTCTAAAAACATCTGAATCCGTCCCAATGCAATCGCGTTTTTTTTTTTTCCTCTAGTCCGCCGCTATCAATATCCTCAAACATGAATCTTTCATCCTCGCTCAAATTAATGGGGAAATTGTCGTTTCTCGGTCCGAATAGCTCTTTTTGTTGAAGGCTCCCATTAAAAACAATGTGAGGACGTGAGGAGCCATCACACCGGTGACGTCATCGTCTGCGACTTCCGGTAAAGGCAAGGCTTTTCTATAAGCGACCAAAAGTTGCGAACTTTATCATCGACGTTCTCTACTAAATCCTTTCAGCAAAAATATGGCAATGTCGCGAAATGATCAAGTATTACACATAGAATGGACCTGCTATCCCTGTTTAAATAAGAAAATCTCATTTCAGTAGGCCTTTAATCGTAGAAGATGCATGGAATTATGTTTCTCTTTGACAGCACCGGAACATTCCAGGCACTGAACTCACCAACGCCGAAGAGCTCAGTGGCATTGAAGTCATCTGTTCCGGCCAGAAGGCTCACTTCTGTGGCTGCGGTCTTGAAGGCATCTTCAATACCTTTGGACAGAAAGTATTTGGGATGCATTAGGTACACCCGCACTCGGGGTGTGAATCTTTGGGCACCTAATGAGTCGATCAGATTTTGATTCGATTAAGGATCGGTTCTAGATTCAATACGATTCTCACAATGTATAACTTGGTACACTAATTATAATGACGCTTTTTCAAAACAGGTTGCATGTTAGAAAAAAAACGTCTACTTAATTTTTTAATTGATTTTTGAAAATGTTGAATCGTTTTTGAATCGGGAAGTATAAGAATCCTGATTCGTATGTGAATCGATTTATTTTGTGCACCCCTACCCTGCTCAATCTAATAATATAAAGAAGCTGTATACAAAAAGGATGGCTACTTTTTGCAGCTATTGCAACTTCAACTCTTCTGGGAAGGCTGTCCACAAGGTTGCGGAGTGTGTTTATAAGAATTTTCCACCATTCTTCCAAAAGCGCATTGGTGAGGTCACACACTGACGTTGGTCAAGAAGGCCTGGCTCTCAGTCTCCGTACTAATTCATCCCAAAGGTGTTCTATCGGGTTCAGGTCAGGACTCTGTGCAGGCCAGTCAAGTTCATCTACACCAGACTCTGTCATCCATGTCTTTATGGACCTTGCTTTGTGCACTGCTGCACAGTCATGTTGGAAGGAGAAGGGCGCCGCTCCAAACTGTTCCCACAAGGTTCGGAGCATGGAATTGTCCAAAATGTTTTGGTATCCTGGAGCATTCAAAGTGCCTTTCACTGGAACTAAGGGGCAAAGCCCAACTCCTGATAAACAACCCCATATCATTTGGATGTGAGGCCAAATGCTATTGGCAATATAGAGTGTGTGTGTGTGTGTGTGTGTATATATATATATATATATATATATATATATATATATATATATATATATATATATATATACATATATAGCGCACTAATAGATTGAAAAAGCATGCACTTGCTGCTGATGATGTCAAGTTATCGATGGGAAAATGCATCTGTGAAGAGACGGAGCTGACGAACCGACAGCAGGCTCGGACAAACGGTGGTCCTGCCCAAGATGGCGGCAAGGAAGCGGAGCATGCAGCGGAGCATGCAGCGGAGCAGAGAGGCGGGGCACACCGGGAGCGACACTGCAGCCATCAGAGTCATGTGCGTAGTTCACACACCTGCTCTCAATCCCTACACCTTTTTCTGCAGCATAAAAGTGGAGAAGGAGGAACAATCGGTGGAGAAGTAGGAGAGGAAACCACCCGAGAAGGAAGACCACAAACGCGACGAGAGAGACCCAGAGCGAGATAAGCCCCCGCGGACGACGCAGCCACCGGCCACCGAAAAGTGCGCCGCGATGAGCAGGAAGAAACGACGCGCTAGAAATTGGCGCGACCGACTGGCAAGAAACTATGTTTATTGAAACAATAAACGAGATTCAAACATGCTACGATGCGTCCTGTATCGATTGTCACTGCAACCCACACGATGACGGCTGGAGACCTGTCACAGTAGCGCCCACGTGGGAAAGACCATTGGAAGCGGAGGACGATGACGTCATCTGGGCCCTCGTCACAAGTTACACCAGGCTGCTTGAAGAAAAGCGTCGGGAAACCCAGATGCTACAAGCGCTGATGGATCAGATGGGGGGAGGCGGCGAGTGCACCCCCGAAGAAAAAGCCGAGGAAGACACCGGGGAAGCCAGCGCCAAGACACTCCACCTGGAAGGCGGACTTGAACAGGCGGCAGTGACATCTGGCAGTGACCACCAGGGCGAGCTGTCGGCCAAGGAGAAGAAGGACGAGTGCGACCTGCTAGTGGGTGAGAACGGCAGTGCAGCGGAGGCGCCCCCTGCTGACAATAAAAACACAGCAGAGAAGGTGGTTGAGAAAGAACAAAAAAATACTCGAAGAACTTCTGGAAAATGAGGAAGGAAAAGTTAAAGAATCTCAAGAAATTGAGAAAGAAGAGAAAATACTTGAAGAAATTTGGGGAAGTGCTGAAGAAGAAATCAAACAGTGGAAAAACTCAAGATATTGAGAAAGGAGAAGAAGCACTTTAAGATAAAGAAAATGATGAAGCTAAAGAAGAAGGTGAAGATGAAGAAAAAGTTAAAGAATCTCAAGAGATTGAGAAAGAAGAAGAAGCACTTGAAGATCACGAAAATGATGAAGCTAAAGAAGAAGCTGAAGATGAAGAAAAAGTTAAAGAATATCAAAAAATTGAGAAAGAAGAGAAAATACTCGAAGAAATTCAGGAAAATGATGAAGAGGAATCAAACAATGGAAAAGCTCAAGAAATCGAGAAATGAGAAGAAGCCCTTGGAGATAAAGAAAAGGACAGAGATGAAGAAGAAGATAAAGATGAAGAAAAAGGCAAAGGAACTCAAGAAATAAAAAATGCCTGAAGGAATTCAAGGAAACGAGGAGGACAAGGAAAAAGTCGAAGAGACTCAAGAAATTGAGAATGGAGAAATGCGGGAAGATGATGAAGATGAAGAAAATGAGAAAGAAATTAAATATGGAAAAGAAAGTAAAGAAACTCAAGAAATGGAGAAAGATGAAGAAATAATTGAAGAAATTCTGGAAGATGATGAAGATGAAGAAGATGAAGAATAAATTGAAGGTGAAGACGAAGTCGAAGAAACTCAAGAAATTGAGAACGAAGAAGAAATAGTTGAAGAAATTCTGGAAGATGATGAAGAAAATAATGAAAAAGTTGAAGAAACTCAAGAAATTGAGAAAGAAGAAGGAATAATTGATGAAATTCGGGAAGAAGATGAAGATGAAGAAAAAGTTGAAGATGAAGAAAATGATGAAGATGAGTTTTGCGATGGAGGCCTGTGGAGAGACGGAGCCGGCGAGCCGACAGCAGGCTCGGACAAACAGTGGTCCTGCCCAAGATAGCGGCCAGGAGGCAGAGCATGCAGTGGAGCAGAGAGGTGGGGCACGCCGGGAGCGACACTGCAGCCATCAGAGTCAGGTGCGTAGTTCACACACCTGCTCTCAATCCCTACATCTTCTTCCGCAGCATAAAAGGGGAGAAGGAGGACCAACGGGGGAGAAGTAGGAGAGGAAACCACCCGAGAAGGAAGACCACGTACGCGACGAGAGAGACCCAGAGCGAGATGAGCCCCAGCGGACGACGCAGCCACCGGCCACCAAAAGGTGCGCCGCGACGAGCAGGAAGAAACGGCGCGCAAGAAATTGGCGCGACCCACTGGCAAGAACTATGTTTATTGAAACAATAAACCAGAGTCAAACCTGCTACGATGCGTCCTGTATCGATTGTCACTGCAACCCACACGATGACGGCTGGAGACCTGTCACAGCATCTTTATACAATATGATTTGCCTGAGCGGTTAGGAGACACCGAGAGTAACAAGCAGTAGAAAATGGATCTGCAAGGACAGATTTATAAAAATAATAAATAAAAAGATTGTAGCTGAGATAGGCGCTGGTAGGCGCCAGCGCCCCCCGCGACCCCAAAAGGGAATAAGCGGTAGGAAATGGATGGATGGATGGAGATATAATAAACATATTTTTTTTTTTTTTAACTTGGGACTTCCTGCGGGCTGGATTTTGGGGGCCCCTGGTTTAAATAAATCCTTTGTTATGATTTAGCTTGTGTGGAACTGAATGCTGATTAATAGTGTCTAGAAGTGGTGCTGTAGTCTACAAACAGCAGAGGTGTTATTGATTCAGTTCGTATAACTAGTTGCGTGTCTGCTATGTAAATCTTACATGCACTCAAAAATTAGGTTATAAATGTGACACAGAACTTTCTTCCAGAAGGTCTTATCTTTGTCCATGTGATGTCGGATGAAAGAAAAATTTAGCTCTTTGGCCACAATACCCTGCAATATGTTTGGAGGAGAAAAGGTGAGCCGTTTATCCAAGGAACACCAACCTACCTTCAAGTATGGTGGTGGTAGTATTATGCAATGGGCCTGTTTAGCTGTCACTAGAACTGGTGCTTTACAGAGCGTAAATTGGACAATGAAAAAGGAGGATTACCTCCAAATTCTTCAGGACAACCTAAAATCATCAGCCCGAAGTTTGGGTCTAGGGCGCAGTTGGGTGTTTGAACAGGACAGTGACCCCAAACATACGTCAAAAGTGGTAAAGGAATGGCTAAATCAGGCTAGAATTAAGGTTTTGGAATGGCCTTCTCAAAGTCTTGACTTAAATGTGTGGACAATGCTGAAGAAACAAGTCCATGTCAGAAAACCAACACATTTAGCTGAACTGCACACATTTTGTCAAGAGGAGTGGTCAAAAATTCAACCAGAAGCTTGCCAGAAGCTTAAGGATGGCTACCAAAAGTGCCTTATTGCAGTGAAACTTGCCAAGAGACATGTAACCTAATATTAACATTGCTGTATGTATACTTTTGACCCAGCAGATTTGGTCACATTTTCAGTAGACCCATAATAAATTCATAAAAGAACCAAACTTCATGAATGTTTTTTGTGACCAACAATTATGTACTCCAATCACTCTATCAAAAAAAAAACAACAGTTGTAGAAATTATTGGAAACTCAAGACTGCCATGACATTATGTCCTTTACAAGTGCATGTAAACTTTTGACAACGACCGTAGGTGCTAATCTGATTTAGTGTGTCAAGTATCATGGCAGTAGAAGTGTGCTGCACCAATCAGGGAAGTGTAGATAATGGTAAGGCAACTAAAATATTAGTAAGTGTTCTTAACATAATGGTGCAGAACTTCCTTGCAATTTTTGATACATCCCTTATTTTGGATCTCATTAGACTTAATGAAGTAGTGAAGTATATATTTACCTGGACAGTTTGGCATATCGCAGGTTCTGGACTCGGTGGCGGTACAGGCGTAACCACAAGACCTGGTTCTCTTCTGGTTGCCGTTTCCACAGGTGACGCTGCACAGAGACCAGTTACTCCAGTCCCCCTCTCCATCCATGTAGTCTGATGTCGAGAGAAAGAGACGAGAGCGCTGAAGTCGGGCCACAAGCCGAACATCCTCAGTCCTTACAACATGCCTGACGGATAATAAGTAGGGGCGGCAAAGTAGTCCTGTTCTGTACACACATGTCTTGTACGGGCTCACACTGGACTGTTAAACAAATAACTCCGAGGCACCGAGTATGTGTCTTCAGTCAGTGAGTCAAGTAACAAGGATGACTTTGGCAAACCCCACCAATGATTCAAGGCATTTAGCGTGGAGCGCAATTTATCTGTGATTCGTCGGATTGAAAATGGGAAGTGAATTGGCAAGAAATCCTCTTTAAGTCCAATTATCGCTGAGCGCACGGCGGTAATGGCCATACATGGAAACAGTTACACTTGGCGCTACAGCTGCCTGAGTCCATCTGCACAACCGCGTGCAAACACAGATCTCCCTAACACACACGTCTTGAAAGCGGTGCTCCTTCAATGAGGAAAATTAATGTGGGCATGTTGGGATGGAAGTATTTCTGGCCAGAGTCCAAACCCTCTTCTGCAGCCCCCCCTCCTGACCATCTGCCCCACATTACGAACAGATAGACACCCACCGCCCCTTCTCTAGCCCTCCAATAAGATATCATAAGCAAAAAGTGTGAGCTAAAACTTTCTAATGCTGATGTATTAACTTGTTGATCCATCCGCCTCAAGACAGCTGCTGAGGCACCCTTGTGCAAGGCACAGAGCCTTGCTTTTGTGTGCAGACCTCCAAGGTCATGCATTATAGCAGGGGTGTCAAACTCAAATACAGAGTGGGCCAAAATTCTAAACTGAAAAAGCCGCGGGCCAAAGTTGAACTCCTTAACCTTTAATAGGGACCTCAACAAGTTTTGCATTGAATATTGAACAAGCATGGCTTATATAACTTTGTATTGACATGCAAAATCGAGGTTTGTTGGTAGCGGGGGTGTATATTGTAGTGTCCCGGAAGAGTTAGTGCTGCAAGGGGTTCTGGGTATTTGTTCTGTTGTGTTACGAAATGTGTTTGTCATACTTGTTTGGTGTGGGTTCACAGTGTGGTGCATATTTGTAACAGTGTTAAAGCTGTTTATAAGGCCACCCTCAGTGTGACCTGTATGACTGTTGACCAAGTATGCTTGCATTCACTTGTGTGTGTGTGTGTGTGTGTGTAGAATCCGCATATAATACCTGACTGGGCCGGCACGCTGATTGTATGGCGGAAAAGCAGACATGACAACAGGTTGTCGAAGACGCTAAAAGCAGTACTTTTAAGGCACGCCGGCGTTATTGATGTCCGAGTGGAGATTTTTGGGGGGGGGGCGCTGAAATTTGTGAGTGTCCTGGGAAAATCGTGAGGGTTGACAAGTATTAGAATTAGCGGTGAATGCACCGCCGCTGTATAATACCGGCGGGCCAGCTCTAATGTTAATTTAATATTGTCTCAAGGGCCAAAATAAATTACATGGCAGGCCAAATTTGGCCCGCGGGCCAGAGTTTGACACCCATGCAATATAATAAGTAATGGCTTGACACCAAAAGTCAAGTTTGTTTGACTGGTGGGAGCACTACGGGTGGAATGTTCTTTGATGGCCCCAGCATGGTTAGCAAAGAACACAACTGGTGCGTGATTTATGATAATCTCCACCGTGAATTATAGAAATACCTAGGGCTGCAACGATTAATGGATTAAATCAGGGGTGTCAAACTCCTTTAAACTCAGGGGCCGCAGGGAGGAAAATCTATTCCCAAGTGGGCTGTAATGGTAAAATCACGGTGTGGAGAGGCGGAGCCGATGGGCCGACGGAGCGGCAGGGCACGCTGGAGCCCGGCCCAAGATGGCGGCGAGGAGGCGGAGATGACGACCGAGCGGAGAGGCGGGGCATGCCGGGAGCGACGCCACAATCGAATTCAGGTGAGTTAATGTATCTCCTAACCTACTCAGTGGCCTAGTGGTTAGAGTGTCCGCCCTGAGATCGGTAGGTCGTGAGTTCAAATCCCGGACGAGTGATACCAAAGGCTATAAAAATGGGACCCGTTACCTCCTGCATGAAGGGTTGGAATTGGGGTTAAATCACCATAAATGATTCCCGGGTGTGGCACTGCTGCTGCCCACTGCTCCCCTCACCTCCCAGGGGGTGAACAAGGGTGATGGGTCAAATGCAGATAATAATTTCGCCACTTCTAGTATGTGTGTGACAATCATTGGTACTTTAACTTTTTAACTTTAACAGTATATAAAAAGGGGAGAAGGAGGAGATAAGGAGGCAGAAGGAGTTGGAGAACAAGCAGTGCCTGAAGAGCAAGAACGACGGAGACGTGGTCGACTAAAGAGAGACACGGAGGAGCGAGCAGCGGGAGCGGCGATGGCGCAAAAGACTTTCTTTATTGCAAAATAAACAAGAGTCGGACCTGCAAAAGCAACGTCCTTTCTTGGTGGTCAGTGGAACCCGCACGACGACGGCAAGCGACTGTCACACACGGCACGATAAAAAACAACTCGGTACGGCAAAATGGTTCGGCAGCTGCGCCGCTGTAGACAGGGAGAGGCTCCAGAGAGTGTTAAAGGCAGTACATTGGATCATCGGCTGCCCTCTCCCCTCACTGATAGACATTTACACCTCCTGCTGCCTCAGCAGAGCTACCAACATTATCAAGGACAGCTCCCACCCTGACTTTGACCTGTTTGACCTGCTGCCCTCAGGAAGGCGCTACAGAGTCATCAGGTCTAAGACAAACAGACTCAAGAACAGTTTTTTCCCTAAAGCCATAACCACGGTGAACCCTCATAGGCACTGATTTTATAGTTTAGCACCTCTCTGTGTGCAATTTTTACTTTCCACCCACAGTCTGAATACTTCTGTATACATAGTATAATATTTTAACAACAGGACTGGACTGTGCACCTTAACTCCTTTTGCACTATTTTTCTTTTCTTTCCTTCCTATGTTTTGCATATTTGTAGACTGTAACACTGATACTGGAGTTGCTTTTAATCTAATTGTACTTGTGTACAGTGACAATAAAGGCCATTCTATTAAAGTTAAAGTACCAATGCTTGTCACACACACACTAGGTGTCGCAAAATGATTCTCTGCATTTGACCCATCACCCTTGATCACCCCCTGGGAGGTAAGGGGAGCAGTGAGCAGCAGCGGCGGCCGTGCCCGGGAATAATTTTTGGTGATTTAACCCCCAATTCCAACCCTTGATACCAAGTGCCAAGCAGGGAGGTAATGGGTCCCATTTTTATAGTCTTGGGTATGACTCGGCCGGGGTTTGAACTCACAAACTACCTATCTCAGGGCGGACACTCTATTCAATTCTATTATAAAACTCCTGGTTGTTTTCTTTGTTTTACTTCGGCCAAAAATAGTGCAAGCACATTCTGAAAACATAAAAATCTAAATAACTCTCTGGACAAAACACTTCAAAATTGTTGACAATTCTGAGGAAATTGGTGTCGTTTCACAAACACAATGAGCTTAGACTACGGCTCAGTGTATCTACAATGCCAGGATTAAACTTTCAAGTCACAGTCTTTCTGGCATTGAACAAAAAACACAACATGTAAATTCTTCTAACAAACCGGAAGAAACGGATGTAAAAACTATTCAAACGGTTCACTTTTCTTATGTTTGACAGAAACTTTTTATGGGAAACGAGGATGCCAAATGACGATATGTTTGAAGCAGACGAGGAGGAGGAGCCACAGTCACCCTTTACAGTGTACCTCTTGCTTGGCCCCAGCATAAACTGTTTGCTTGCCAAACAGAATTGCTATTGCGACATCCAGTGGACAGATTTAGAACGGTAGTTTATTTGGTTAAAAAAAAAAACCCCAGCTCATTTTAATACTTGACAAACTCCTCACTGTTTGCGGGTTTGACACCCCTGGATTAAATGGTTTATTAATGGTAACTAATAAAACAATCCCTAAAATTCGGACCGCATGACGTGCCTGTATCTTTAAATACGTGGACATAGGCCCTGCAAGGACGCTACAATCTAGCGCACATGAGAGCTGTCACGGCGCATGCGCAAATCCCGCATGTCATCTGCTACAAGCTCTGCCGGCACCTCCGCTAGAAGCGTGCCAGGAAGCGCCCCTGCTCGCTCTGTCCGCATTGCGGCCACACACCTGCAAGGATGCAGGCAATTGACAACCAACTGCGTGGAACACAGAGGATATAAAACACGGGCACAGGGAAGACACAGAGAGAGCAAGTATGCAAGTATGCTTACTACGAGGAGTGAACTACGTTCCGGCACTGGATCGTCGGGTCCGCTAGTCTTTATGCTGTCTGTCTTCATCAGACAGCGGTGGTTTCAAACTCATTT
Source organism: Nerophis ophidion (assembly GCF_033978795.1). NCBI lineage: Eukaryota > Metazoa > Chordata > Actinopteri > Syngnathiformes > Syngnathidae > Nerophis > Nerophis ophidion. The sequence goes on from NC_084619.1 coordinate 22,474,523, forward strand.
TAAATTGGGGGCCACATGGAGAAAAATCTACTCCCAAGTGGGCCGGACTGGTAAAATCACAGCACGATAACTTAAAAATAAAAACAAACTCAGATTGTTTGTTGAAAAACAGAACAAGCACGAATGTATAAATGAAGTGAAGTGAATTATATTTATATAGCGCTTTTCTCTTGTGACTCAAAGCGCTTTACATAGTGAAACCCAATACCTAAGTAACATTAAAACCAGTGTGGGTGGCACTGAGGGCAGGTGGGTAAAGTGTCTTGCTCAAGCACACAACGACAGTGATTAGGATGGCGGAAACGGGGATCAAACCTGGAACCTCAAGTTGATGGCATGGCCACTCCACCAACCGAGCTTTCCCGTCCAAAGTTTATGACCCGCAGCTCGAGTTTTGTTGGCCCACAAAAATAAAATAGAAAAAACTGTAAATATGTAACAAAATAAAATATGATAATACGCTTTGTAACCTACAAAACAAACTGGAGACATCTTTTTGTTTTTAAACCTGCAGTCTGTGTTTGCTTGTATTATTTATTTTTTACCAAAATAAAAATATAAAATGGTGGTCCTTGGCGGAAAAAGTTTGGACAGAAATGTGTTTATATAAGTTAATATTGCGGTATGTTGTTCCTTAATGAAGAAAGAAGTTAACGTCTCGTTTTCATGTTAGGCTTTAAGCTAGCGAGCTGGCGCCAGTAGGTCTCTGTGTTCCGTATTGCCCAAAAAATGATGGCAATTTGTCGAGGATTCTATTTCATACTGTTTACATTTTTAAAAGATACTGATCAGGGCATCGTTTTAAAAGTACCAATTAAAATTCAATTTAGGTGATAGCCACAGCTAACAGTATTAGCATTAAGGTTTTAGCCATCTAAACACAAACCAAGAGTAAACGCTTCTCAAGCTAGTCGGCTCATTTCCTGTCATACTGTCAAATCATAATGTTGGTGGGTTCTTTTTTTACACTTAGATGCTGCGGTTGATAATTTATTTGTCGTTATTTATATTTTCTTCAATGGTGTTAATTATCAATCTACCAAGTAGGGCTGGGCGATATATCAATATACACGATATGTATCGCGGGTTTGTCTCTGTGCGATATAGAAAATGACTCTATCGTGATATTCGAGTATACGTTCTAACGCAGTTGCTTTTTAGCTGCGGGCATTATACTGCAGGCTCTTCCCAATCTTTCCTGTGTCTCCTTCTCACAAACAAGCGCACCTTCTTACACACGTCACATACTGTCACGTCATTCGTCACATACATATACGCCCTCGCAGAGCAGAGAGGTAGCACCATGGGTAACGTTAGCTGTGATGCTAGCAGAGCCGTGCGAGTGGTAATACGAGAAAAGGAAGGTGAGAATGAAGGAAGAATTAATTCCCAAGAAAAACAGCACAGGGTCCATCGTCTGGCGGTGGTTTGGCTTCAAGTGGGAATATGTCGAACAGACAACCGTACAACATCAAGGGTGGGCCAAAAGGGTTTCTACAAAAAGTAGCATTACTGCTAACATGTACTGTAGCATTATTTGAAAAGTCACCCGCTAGAGAATGAAGCGTGTTTACTCCGCATGGCAACATCTCCGCTCGGTGCCACACGCCCACACCATCAAAATGCCGTGGCAAACATTTCCAGATCAACACCGTATGAAAAAAATAGTCAACAACAGAATTTAATAACGTCCGTAGTAACCTACCACATAGCGAAGGATGAATACTATTTGATTTCCTATTATGCAGCTCATTTTTATTTGACACTTAAAATGTCTCTGACAGTCTTGCACTTTCTGTTTTGGAAATGACATGAATGTTTGTGCCACTGCTTAATAACTGTTTAATAAATACAGTTTTACTCAATTGACTTGGGTGTGATTTCCTTCTCTGCATGAAAGTAGCATATATTAATGCAGTATGAAAAAGAATGTTTTAAAGTAGATACATAGAATCATCATACTGCTGTGATTATAGGTGTCAAGTGTTAATTTAAGGCCAACATAGAATCATCATACTGCTGTGATTATATGTGTCAAGTGTTAATTTAAGGCCAAGGCAAAATATTGAGATATGTATCGTGTATCGCGATATAGCCTAAAAAAATAGAGATATTAAAAAAAGGCCATATCGCCCAGCCCTACTACCAAGATAACATTTTTTTATCAGAATAAAATTACAGGTTGTTATCTATGTAGTTTGATCATTTTCCTTGACTGGTGCACTAACATCATGTGGTTTATTTTGTACATATGTTACATTATCTACAAAGATACAAAGAATTTCTATTGCGACATCCAGTGGACACATTGAGAACAGCGGTTTCTTTAATTCAGAAATTTCAGGTACCGTATTTTTCGGACTATAAGTCGCAGTTTTTTTCATAATTTGGCCAGGGGTGAGACATATACTTGGAGCGTCTTATGTGTGAAATTATTAACACATTACTGTTAAATATCAAATTATATTATTTATCTCATTCGCGGAAGAGACGAAGAAAATGTCAGCAATCGTCACACACACGTCAGCAATCGTCACACACACGTCAACCAATAACAATTCGGCAGGGGAGGGTCTTGGCAGAAGTGCATTGTGGGTCATGGGATGCTATATGCTATATGCTATATGCTACTGCCGTAGCTATTAAAATGGATAATTTCATCGTTAACGGTAATTTATAAAAACTGAGAAGGGCTGAACGAAAAATGGACAGAAAATAAAATCATGTACTGCAGATTACAAGCTGGATGTAGTGAAATATAGTAGAAAACGACAAGAGGAATCAGTGCATACCTTAGTTTGGTAAACATATAGCATGTTCTATATGTTATAGTTATTTGAATGACTCGTACCATAATATGTTACGTTAACATACCAGGCACCTTCTCAGTTGGTTATTTATGCGTCATATAACGTACACTTATTCAGACTGTTGTTCACTATTCTTTATGTATTTTAAATTGCCTTTCAAATGTCTATTCTTGGTGTTGGATTTTATCAAATGAATTTCCCCAAAAGTGCGACTTATACTCCAGTGCAAGGTATATATGTTTTTTTCCCTTCTTTATTATGCTTTTACAGCCAGTGCGACGTATACTCCGGAGCGATTTATAATCCGAAAAATACGGTACATTTTTATACTTAGCAAACTCATTCTGCAGGCTGGATAAATCCTGTTGGCGGGCCTGATCCAGCTACACATGTGACACCCCTGGTCTACAGACTAGATGACATAATGCGACATAATAGATAACCATCACTAGCTGTCCACAGTTCTGACTACTAATTTAAAACCAGGAGCAAGTTAAAGCTGTGTTAGTCAGTCATGAAATAAAGCTAACCACAGTGATAAGCCAGTCACATTAGATATGGGCATTGGGATTGACACAAAAAGACCATAAAGTCGCACTCCTAACCACTTTCGTAAAAAGGGCAAGTGGATAAAATGTCATTTTCCACAGCAGCCGCATTCCTGTTCCACCACATTGGTTTGGGCATGCTACAACTCGGACTGCACGCACACTATATGACAGAGAGTGTAAATTCTTCCCCAGCTGATTTATGTGCAAGGTCTACTCTTGGAGAGGGTTGTGAGCGCGGCGAGGCAGACGAACAGCGCTCTTGGCCTCGTTCCTGCTGCTCAACTTTGATGTCGGGAGGCATTTAAATTGTGTCACCTAGCGAGCTCCACACCGTTGAGGAATCTGTCTCATAAAAGAGTGTTAAAAGGTTTCAAGCAAGGGCTGCCAAAAGGCCTGCATGGGGATAGCAACACTTGTTATGGTGACAGACTGAATCAGCAAATCTGTAAATTATAGATTCCGCATCAAGCTGTGGCCAAACGTTGGACATGCTAGGCCATGAATCCTACTATAAATATTCTGTCACACACGCGCCCTTGCTTCTTACCGTATTCCATTTGGGGTTTGCCTCTTTCTCCGGTGCCTCCTCTCCGGTCCCAATCCACCGGCGGCCTCAAGAAGTTGCTGTCTTCGCCGTTGTCTCCGTAGGACCGATCGTGCTCTGGCGCTTGATGGGTGGTGGAGGACGATGTGGAGGACGTGCGAGGCCACCAGTTTCTCCAGTTGGTAGAAGCCCAGTTGGGTTTACTCTCCTTGCGGTTGCCTTTTTCTGGCTCGTGTGCTTCTAAACCATCCACGACCTCAATTGTCACCTTCCGTAAAAAGACGAAATACGGTTAAAACGATAATAGCACAGACATTGAGTCATGCAGACTGTTTTTTGGGAAGGGTTAGAGAGGTTCAGCCTAGAAATACTTTGGGAGGCAGAGAGGAAAGACACCAAACTAGGGCTGGGCGATATTGCCTTTTTTTAATATCGCAATATATTTAGGCCATATCGCGATATACGAAATATATTACGATATTTTGCCTTGGCCTTGAATGAACACTTGATGCATATAATCACAGCAGTGTGATGATTCTATGTGTATACATTAAAACATTCTTCTTCATACTGCATTAATGTATGCTACTTTTAAACTTTCATGCAGAAAGGGAAATCACAACTAAGTCAATTGACCAAAACTGTATTTATTAAAGTTATTAAGCAATGGCACAAACATTGAAGTCATTTCCAAAACATAAATTGCAAGATTGTCTGAGATATTTTAAGTGTCAAATAAAAATGAGCTGCATAATAGGAAATCCAATAGTATTTGTTCTTCACCATGTGGTATGTTACTAAGGTTATGAAATTATCGTCATTCTCTAGCGAGTGACTTTACAAATAATGCTACATATTAGCAGTAATGCTTCTTTTTATAGCAACGCTTTCCCTTCCCCACACTTGACAAATTACGGTTGTCTGTTCGACATATTTCCACTTGAAGCCAAACCACCGCCAGACGATGGAAACCCTTAATGGGAATTAAGTCTTCCTTCATTTGTTACCAGATCCGCACCATTTTTCTCTCGTACGGCTACGTTAGCAGCTAACGTTAGCCACGCCGCTACCTCTCTGCCCTGCGAGGGCATGTATGTGACGTGTGACGTGACAGTTTGTGACGTATGTAAGAATGTGCACCTGCTTGTCTGCGAGAAGGAGAGACAGGAAAGAGCGAGGAGAGCCTGAAGTGTACGCCCGCAGCTAAAAGTCCTGCGTAAGAACGTAAACTCAAATATTACGATATAGTCATTTTCTATATTGCACAGAGACAAACCCGCGATATATTGTATATATCAATATATCGCCCAGCCCTAAACCAAACCATCCCTTCTGACTATTGATTCCATCTGAACAACTGTTGTTGTGATGGCAGAGGTCTCTCTTCTTCGCATTTTAACAGCTGTCGTTTTGCGCCACAATAGAGCAAATCAATTCTTGTCTGGGCATGCCTCCTCCTGTTGAGGAGAAATACTTTGGACCCAGCATCAAGCGCTCAGGCTCGATCTGCCCTACGTCTGTGGGCATGAACTGATGCTGAGAGGCTTCCAAGACATTCTGAACTGTCCAGTTGTGATTGATTCAATGCCCTGAGAATACAATGACCTGAAGAAATGAGAATATTTTACAAGCTTATTATGAAGACATTCTTGCGCAATCTTTCTTATGATATCTCTCCTAAGGCCCCTTTTACACTGAGTGTAAATCCCACCTAACCTTATCCTTGTTCACGCACACAAACAATGCCGTCGTTTAAGACCTCATAGTGTGCTGTGGGGCCCTATTGTAGTTAATCACACCAGAGCCATCATAAATTAATAAAATTTTTGATGCACATGTGAAAGTAAACAATGTGACAAAGAACATTTTACAACAATCAATGTAGGGATCAAGATATCTGGTCAAGACACTTCTCACTCTTTTGCCTTCACCTTCATTGTCCATTAATTTTTGGTGACTTTATACATTCTGGATCCAGACGTTGAGTCCGCGACATACATGGCGGACGATAAATGATAGTCTGCTTTGCCAGTCCAAAAGCATTTGCTGTTTTCTGCAGTTTTCCCTCGTCGGCCAGGTAGTACAAAGCACACGCTACCTTTTTAAACACATTCACGGGAGTCCGTATTTTCGTTGTCTCTCCTTTGACAAATGGACTAAGTTTTTAGCTAAGTAGCATCACAGCTGACCTGGACAGTCGAAAGTTCTCTTGCCGTCTGAGAAGTCTTGTATCCGAAATAGCTGCAATCGCGCGTTTTCTTCTCTTAAGTTATTCATGTGTGATTTCCACAAGTACATGTAGAAGTAGGAGAAACTCGCCTCTATCTTTCCAGTGGTTAGCTCCGAGTTACTAGGCCAGTTGTTATGAATCTGGCTGTGGCGCGTTCTTTCTGACGTGACTTCCTGTGTGGGGCATGATCTTTCTGGCGTCGGTTGCTCTCTGGACTCAGTTTGTAAAAAATCAATGAGTCCAAACAAAGCTTAGAGCCGGATATTCTAGAAATTCACGGCGCACTTAACCGTGTGAAAAAATATCCAAGGAGGGGAACCTTAAACGATGGTTTAGTGTGGCTGACACGGCGCTTAGGATTAATAATTATTCGTTTAAGGGGTTATCCGGCTTAATGTAGACATGGCCTAAGGGTTTTATTATTGAGGAGGTACTCCCTCTAGGCCACTCTCCTGGCCCCGTCTGGCCTGGGTTCACACAGAGCATTTGTACCTGGGCCTATTGCTTCTATTCTCCTGTATTACTGCAATTTCTCAGATTTTGTGGATTATGTACTGTTCTAAATGTCTCTTTTTACTTTTGTGCAAAATAATTAACTAATTTGGAGAGAAACCATCAAATTAATTGCACACAAATGAAGTCGCGGGTGAGTGAGAGTGGGATTGAACGGGTAATGAAAAAAATAGGAACCGTTCGGTTGACCGGACACGTGTGTTGTTTGTATTGTATGTTTTTTTATTTTTTTTACGACTAAGTTTTCATATCTTACTCAAAAAAAATGATTCCGTCTGCACATAAGAATCTTGTACATAATAAAGGACTAGTCTGTGGCTTTGTTCACAGTGATCTGCTGTATTGGATCACTTTGACAGACCTGCCAACTCCTTCAGATTATCCTAAAGAGTCCCGGATACTACCTTTGTCTTCCGACATCTCGGATTTTGATGTTTTTGTGTGGATATAAAATATTATCCTGAATGTTGAAATGATGACTTGGAGGTAGTTGAACAACAATCACGTGGTTTTCCTTTCTGTCTATCCCACGCTCATCCAATCACCAATCAGGAGACATTCAATGACTCTCAAACAGGTCATTCGTGTTTAAAAAATGGTCGAGTTGAGTACTAAAAAGATTATATCTGTTAAAACGCATTCACCAGCGCATGTTGTCCAGTCAGAAATAAACTACCACAGATGACTGGCACAAACGATCTTCTTGTGTTCATCAATATAGTAATATATTAGATCTGTAATGATGTTTGTACTATCTTTAAATCAGCGCACAAGAATCCTCACACAGATGCTGCAATCCACCCTTGAGAGTCTCAAGAGTCGGATTCTTACCCCAAATATTAATGAAGTCGTTGCCAAGTATTGAGCTTCAACAAAAGTGCATGGAAGAAGATCAACTGGAATTCAAACACCAAATGTTGACAGCTCTGTAACTAACTATACATGACATAATTGATTTAAAAATGGTAATGATAGATTACTGAACTAAAAAACGTGACCACCAATTGGGATAAGTTGTTACTGACAGTGGTTTTCTGAAGTGTTCTGAGTCCATTTGGTGATATCCTTTACAAACTGATGTCGGTTTTTGATGCAGTACCGCCTGTAGGGTCGACGGTCACGGGCATTCAATGTTGGTTTTCAACCTTGCTGCTAACGTGCAGTGATTTCTACAGATTCCTTGAACCTTTTGATGATATTACGTACCATAGATGGTGAAATCCCTAAACTTCTTGCAATATAGCTGGTTGAGAAATGTTGTTCCTAAACAATTTGCTCGTGCATTTGCTGACAAAGGGGTTACCCTCGCCCCATCCTTGTTTGTGAATGACTGAGCATTTCATGGAAGCTGCTTTTACACCCAATCATGGCACTCACCCGTTCCCAATTAGCCTGTTCCCCTGTGGGATTCTCCAAAGAAGTGTTTAATGGTCATTCCTCAACTTTCTCAGTCTTTTTTGCCACTTGTGCCAGCTTTTTTGAAACATGTTGCTGATCCGAACTGTGGGTTTTCTGAACCGTTCCAGCGATAGTACTATGCTTGATTGTTGGATCATTTATTTTGAGTATTTGCATTTAATTAATATATTGAAATGTGTCAGCTACTGTTAAGAATTTGAGGAGTGATCAAATTAAAGACATTATTTGACTGTTAATGTATCTGCCTACCTCTTCCAATTGTGCCATAAGGGGAGTTTATCGTGCTGAACTTGAACACAAATCAGCACTCCCACATGCCAAACATGCCGGATTGTAGGGGTGTGAAATGGACCCAAGCTCAGTATGTCTGGCCTATAGTGTGAGTATGTCCTGAGTGAATGGGTCAACCGGTGTGTAAAGAGGTGACACCTTCTCATACTCATGTCCCCCCTATCCCCGTTTGTCCAAACACATGTGCCTCCCAGATGAGTTGGGACCAGCACCCCTGCCCCTTAGGCACCCTCCCACCTCACGGGCTCCCTCCACCTAAACACAAAGTTCAAAGGGCTCCTCAGCCTCCTCCAGACCATGAAAGCCAGATGAATCCCAGGATCAAAGAACCCCTCCTCATCCTCCCTCTTTTCTCCCACAGCCTCACGCCCTTGCTCAATTGGTGGCTCCTCTTTCCCCGCACATCTTGAGATGTTAATACACTTTGATCGTCCTCGGATTTAGCGGGCGATGATTTTAGAAATGGAGGCGACCCCCTTGCTAGATTAAAACAGGAGAACAATGTAAATATAGATGTGGTTACCCGGCCATCTGCACCCCGGAGGAACTTAGGGATGAGAGCTCGCCGCAAATTTACATAAGCTGCCAGCTGTATTCCTGCATGTGGTTGAGCAGTGGGGCATTGCTGGCAAGTGTCTGCCTTTCAGTTCTCATTATGATGGACACGAGACCTCAGAGGCTACCCCGACATCCCCAGGAAGTAGGATAAAGGGGGTTAGTGATGTGCACCAAAGTATTCGCCATCTTCCTGCTCACTCTTCCTGCCCTGGTTGCTTGAGTAGCCATGTCTTACGAGTCAGTGAAAGCATGAAAGCAGCGGGGCAGGTGCACAGTCACACATGATCACCTGTATGTTGGGATTCTGCCCATTGATATCAGCTTTGGAAAGGTCGGGGAAATTGTGCAGATCCAGCAGGAAAGCTCCGGGCCCATCCTTGTGGACGTTACCGGCCGTGCCTTGCGTCCACGGGAGAGCGGCGGACCGGTGGGCGAACCGACGCTCTGGACTGGACCGCCAGGATCCTTCAGGAGTCAGTTGGCCCGACGAGCTGCTTTTTGCATGGATGATGTTCTGCTGAGGGGGAGGGAGGGAGGAAAACATTATTTTATTGCTGGTTTGTGAAGCCCTGATACAAGACATTTTTACTATCCGTTTAATGTCAGGTGTGAATGAGAAAAACAATCCCCCCAGTATGTGACTTGGCATCTGCACGTCTCAAGTTGACAAAACGCTCATTACTTCTGCCATAAATCTTGAGCTCCAGATAGAAGGCGCCAGAAATAGTAGTCGGCTTTCGCCAAAACATAATCTGTCTAAATCATCATCGTCTGTTGGACTGGGCAGTTATGCTTTGACAAAGTAATATGGCGTGCACATACTCTATGTATATAGCACACGCTGAGGCCGGCTGGAAGACCAACTGTGTGAAACTGATAGTTTTCCATTACTAAGTCTACACAGACAACCCAAAGTAAACATGCAAAATCATTACTTGGGTTTCTTGCGGCCAAAGGAACATTTGGTTTCTCTGACAAAAGCTCCTGAGAGTGTATGGATCTTCTGTCAGGTATACATGCAAGAAACAATCCCTCCTTAATTGGCCATACAGCTCTACGAAGTCAGCAATCACGGGGCGGGAGAAACTACCAACGAAGAAATCACCACTCATCATGTTTTCTTTGTTCAAGCTCCATTTCTTCCACCCCATTGTTTTTGTGGCCTGAGAACATAGCAGCAGTGTGCTGTACGGTTGCGCCGGTCAGTCACAGACAAAGTGTCAGCCCGGCCATATTGTGGGCTCCATAATAGCCCCCCCGGTGGAGCTGTTTGTGTCCGACCAAGGTGCACTCTGGGCTAGTGTAGGCACTCCTAAATGGAGCTGCACAGCATGGATGGAAGGGTTATAAATGTAGCTTTAATTCAAGCGTAAAGGGAACAGTGGCTGCACAGAAACGTTTGAGTCCATCCATCCATCCATTTTTTAACGCTTATCCCCTTCAGGTTCGTGGGGGTGCTGAAGGCTATCTGAGCTACAATCGGGCGAAAGGCAGGGTACACCCTGGACAAGTCGACACCTCATCACAGGGATGACAGACAACATTCAACTTTATTTATTTATTTTTTATTTATAAAGCACATTTCAAATTTACCACAGGGGTAGCCAAAGTGCTCACATTCACACACTAGGGCCAATTTAGTGTTTGCCAATCAACGTAACCCCAGGTGCATGTCTTAGGAAGTACACGGAGGGAACCCACGCAGTCACGGGGGGGGACATGCAAACTCCACACAGAAAGATCCCGAGCGCAAGATCGAAAGTCCATTAAGCATATTTACTCTACAAATAAAAGTAGTGATTTCAGATAATTTTAAATATTATATACATTTTAGGGTCTTTTTCCCCTTGACAGTTGCCCCAAAATCTAGAGAAAAAAGAAAAGACATACCAGTCATTTTGTAAATTATTGGAAATTGTGTGGTCAAATGGAGTCCAAGAGCATGGATGGCCTCTTTCTGACTGTGGTTCAGCCATTTGTGCGTAACTGTGCCAAGTTGCACATACATTCCAAACTTGATAAATATTGTTGCGTGTGGTAAATGTTTACATTTGCATCTTCTACTAATACTATTCTGCTCATTTTATTAATCAGCGAATACAACATTTTGCATACGACAGAAGAAAAACGCTAAATGGACAGCCATCTCTATTACGCTTATTTTAAAGACGCAATACTTAATGCACAACCTTAGTACATTTGCTTTGCGTGCACTATCAAGTTTGGATGCCTTTTAGTAAACACACACTTTTAGTAGATCAGGCTGTTGATGTTTTGTTGTTAAATCGGTCACAAATATGGTAACACTTAAGTATGGGGAACATATTCACCATTAATTAGTTGCTTATTAAAGTAACAAAATACTTATTTCAGAGTTATTTGGACACTAGGGGAACATATAAGGCAGGGGTGTCCAAAGTTTTTCCACTGAGGCCCATAAATTGAAAAATTAAAGCATCCGGGGGCCATTTTGATATTTTTCATTTTCAAACCATAAGAAAATATATGGATTTTTTTTTTTTTTTTTTACCTTTAGGGGTTCCGGGGACCAAAAAGGGTCTTAGTCATTAAAATGTTAAAAATAAGTCAAATTATGTTTTTTTTTTAATTATTTAACACTTACAGTACATGTCTATATCAACTTGAGGTTGATATGAAGTAAAAAAAAAAAAAAAAAAAAAAGGGTTTTATGCCTTTTTGGTCAAATATAACTTTGTTTTTTATAGTAAAACTGAAATATGCACTATTTAGTAATTAGAACCATAAAAGATCAATAATGCAAGACACCATTGATTTTAATTTACTAGTATTTTTCGAGTAATCACAGTGTCAAGATAAATAAAATCCCACTAAATATCCAACTCATAAAGTGATACATTTTTATTATACATATTTTTTTAAATTTCAGCACTCAAGTTACGAGATCAACTTCAGATATATTTGTCGATTCTTTTGTTTTATGCTCTTTTGTAAATAAAACTTTAATGTTTTTATATGGCAACCACACAATAATATATGCACTATTTTTTTTGCACATAAAACATTTTAAAAGTAAAGTTTTTGAAGTAATTGGAGCCTTGAAAATAATTGATTATAACATTGATTTTTTTGTATTTTTTTTTGTTTGTTTGAGCAATGGAAAAACAATTTTAAAAAAAAACAGCCTGCATGACAGCTTTGTGTCAACATTACAACTTTTTCTTGTTAGATTTCACCTCATTCCACTTTTTTAAATGTTTTATTTTTGAAAAAGCATTTCAGACTGTGTGTCGGGCCGGTAAGCAATTAGCTGCGGGCTGCAAATGGCCCCCGGGCCGCACTTTGGACATCCCTGATATTAGGGTTAGGGGTTAGGGTTAATAAGTAATAATTTTGAAGTTATTGAAAGAAGACTCTTAGTTAATGACTTACTGGTTATATAATAAGGCCCTGCAGAATAAGACATTCATAAGTACCTATTAATGACTAATTAAGAGCCAACATGTTACTAATTTGCATGTTAATAAGCAACTAATTAATGGTGAATATGTGTTCCCCATATGAAAGTGTTATCAAAAATATTGTAAAAATAAAAATTCATTTATAGAAAAACACGCGTTCTTGAAATATTTCCCGACTGACAAACTCTACGGTCAACAAAATGTCAATCATTTAGTCGTCCCCCCTGAATTTCTTAAGATTGGGCCTGCACGGGCCTATTGAAAGTTAAAATTAAAAATGAATTGAACTTTTCTAAGCGATTGGTAATCCTGACAATATTTAAATCTGGTGCTTTTTCAAACGTGAGCAGACTCCTGCTGCAACATGTGCCATTTTATCGAAATAACGTTTGTGGGCGTTTTAGTCCTCAATTCTCCAGTGTAATCTGATCCAGATGAATATTGTGTTGAGTCATATACTGTGTAACATGTGGTTTACAGATGACCTAAGCCTAACTCACATTTAGATGACCTCATATTCAACATTCAAATATTCTGATACATTTCATCGCAACAACCATGTTCCTTCGTAGTGCATCTCCAATACCATAATTCAATGTGGTTTATGCATGTTAACTATTTTACAGACAGTAAACTGGATCTTTGGATGGATCGCTAATAGCAACAGTGCAACAAAAAAAATAATGGTCTCATCTCGAGTCAACCAGCTTGACAGTGTCAACACTCCCATTCGAACATTCATAGTACATTCACTGTTGCTTTTAGTTGTCAATCAACTACATTTACTGAAATGATGAGTGTTTATTTTAATTATTATTTTCATTGTATTTTATTTAAGTGTTCATGAATGCAATTATATATGTATTCTGTAAATATATACCGGTACTCAACAGGTACTTACCATGAATGGATTTACGTGGACCCGACTTAAAGAAGTTAAAAAACTTATTCGGGTGTTACCATTTAGTGGGCAACTGTGCGGAATATGTACTGTACTTTGCAATCTACTAATGAAAGTTTCAATCAATCTATCAATACTATATACTAATTTCATTGTGTTAAATAAGGTTAACATGTATTCTGCTGATAAAGAATCAGATTATTATATCTTAATGGGGCGGACATAAGTGTTTGCTTCTTCCTGCTACTTTTCGGATGCATATGTTATTTTTATTTTATTTATCTTTTTTTTAATTGTATAAATGGAGAGTACGTTTGGTTGTTGTGATCGAAATAAAGGATAAAGTAAAAAAAAAAGATATTTTGATTTTTTTTTTTTTAGATTTTTTTGCGCAAAAATCTCAAAAGTCAATGCTAAACAAAAATATCAAAACTGTAATGTTATTTTGCCCCTTTTGAAAGCATTTTGTTTAGATGATGTCACAGGTTTATATGAGTAAAATAACTTGTTATGCAAATATATACTAATCTGATGAAAATGTATTTAAAAGGTAAAAAAATAAATAAACATTACTGTACATGTTTGGTACTTTAGGGCTAAAGTTGATTGAAAAATTTGATCAAACAAACTTAAAACAAAAGTAATCCAATATGTTTTCATGCCCTTTGAAAAATGAAGGATTTTTATGTCCTGTTTGGATTTGGGGTATTGTTGAATAACTGTCAGTGTATCATACACCTGTGAAATAATTGGATGTTGAAATGTTATGATATAGCATGAAAAAAACTTTTTGGAATTATGTACAATAGAGTAACACGTCAGGAGATTTCTCCTAACAATCGAGGGAACTCCTCATGAAACAGTTCTGTAGAGATGAAGTAGTCTTGTGATTTTTCCCACACATACAGCACATATTGCGCTCTACCACGGTATCAAACACTAATCTCTGGATAATCCAATTAAGACATATATATATATATATATACATACACACACACACACACACACACACACACACACACAGTACAGGTCAAAAGTTTGGGCACGCCTTCTCATTCACAACACAACTGATGGTCCCAACCAAATTGATAAAGCAAGAAATTCCACTAATCACACTGATAGTGAAAGTGAAAACTATTTCAGGTGACTACATCTTGAAACTCATCGAGAGAATGCCAAGAGTGTGCAAAGCAGTAATCAGAGCAAAGGGTGGCTATTTTGAAGAAACAATAATATAAAACATGCTTTCTGTTATTTCACCTTTTTATGTTAAGTACATAACTCCACATGTGTTCATTCATATTTTTAATGCTTTCAGTGACAATCTACAATGTAAATAGTCATGAACATAAAGAAAACACATTGAACGAGAAGGTGTGTCCAAACTTTATATATACATACGTATGTATATGTATGTGTGTGTATAATATATAAAACTCCTGAAAAAAGGACAAGTATCTCCAACATAGCCGTCGTCACTTATTGGAAATACTTCCAGGCTTCAGACCAAAGCAACCATTGATGGGCGAGTTTGTCAGAATATATAATCTCATGAAGTGCTGACACAAAGATTTATAAAATAAATATATACCTAATTAAATAAATAATGAATTAATGAATTAAATTGTGAAATAACTAAATAAGTTGTGAAATAATTACATAAATAATTGAATAAATATGATATACACATTCATTAACACAGTCATCTATTTAATTCCACTTCTAATTGATAATGACACATATAAGTAATTATTTAAAGATGTATTTTTTTTATTAGATTTTGTTCCTTGTGACCGTCTTGAGGGGAGAATCCTGCTTTCAGGAAAACATTTGACTAAGATGCAATGTACCCTAAAAGCATATAATAAATACAAGAAGGATCCCACATACTAGTGATTCAGCAACCTTGCTACCATTTTTTCAGTAGATTGAGGGAGATACAGTATGTGTCAAAAAGAGACACTTTTATGGGCTTGCAATGTTTTGCCATTTGCAAGTGGTCTCGGAATGTAACCCTCGCATATTTACTGTATTTATAAATATAATTGGAAAAAGAATCAAAACATCAGTCGAGTCTTTATAGTTTATGAAACAAAATCTGTAACTGATTTTGCACATCCTCTTTGACTTACTACTAAGATATATTTGTGCTTAATGACTTCCTTGTATTTCATCTTAAAATGATACGTAGCCAAGTATTGCATCATTCTTGCCTTATCCTTAAACTGGAGTGACTTCTCTTGTATTTTGTGAACATTTTATATGCAAAAATCACGGTTGTAAAAACAGAAAGAACTTTGTCTTTCAAAGCACCAAATATATATTTAGAAATAATATTGCTTGACAATTAAATAAAATTGGAATAGGCCGGGGGTCAGCAACCTGCGGCTCTCGAGCAGCATGCGGCTCCTCAGTGCTGCCCTAGTGACTCCCTGGAGCATTTTTAAAAAAGGATTGAAAAAAGAAAAAGATGGGGGGGAAAATATATTTTTTGGTTTTAGTATGTTTGAGGACCAACATGACACAAACCTTCCCAATTGTTAGAAAGCCCACTGTTTCATATGTTTGTGTGTATGCTTCACTGATGAGAGTGTATGGTGAAAATCGTTTTGTCCTACTAATTTTGGCGGTTCTTAAACTCATCATCGTGTGGACTTTGACGCAACAGTTTGTTTACATGTAAAATCTTCCATTCCTTCTTTGTTTCATTTTGTCCACCAAACATTTTATGCTGTGCGTGAATGCACAAAGGTGTGCTTTGTTAATGTTATTGACTTGTCAGGCATATTTGGTCAGTTTATGACTGCAAGCTAATCAATGCTAAAATACTATTTGGGCTAGCTGTATGTACATATTGCATCATTATGCCTCATTTGTAGGTATATTTGAGCTCATTTAAAATCCTTTACTTTTATCTTCTTTGTATATAATTTAGTTTTGCACGTCTCATGACACATTATCTGTATGTAATATTGGCTGCATTTCAGATAGTTGTTTGTGTGCCATTAGTTCCAGACCACGGAAAACATTAAAGGGGAACATTATCACAATTTCAGAAGGGTTAAAACCAATAAATATCAGTTCCCAGTGCCTTATTTTATTTTTATAATTTTTTTTCAAAATTTTACCCATCATGGAATATCCCGAAAAGAGGCTTTAAAGTGCCTGATTTTCGCTATCTGTAAATCCACCCTTCCATTTTCCTGTGATGTCACATAGTGACGCCAATACAAACAAACATGGCGGATAGCACAGCAAGATATAGCGACATTAGCTCGGATTCAGACTCGGATTTGAGCGGCTTAAGCGATTCAACAGATTACGCTTGTATTAAAACGGATGGTTGGAGTGTGGAGGCAGATAGCGAAAACGAAACTGAAGAAGAAACTGAAGCTATTGAGCGAAGAGCTATTGAAGCCTTTCGGCGATCGCCTTCTAACCAACGATTGCATCTTTTGACCACTGGTGCAACTTAAATCCGTCTATTGGTAAGTGTTTGTTTGGCATTAAATGTGGGTGGACGGAAAGGCTGGATGCAAATATAGCTACAAATGTACATACAGCTAGCCTAAATAGCATGTTAGCATCGATTAGCTGGCAGTCATGCCACGACCAAATGTGTCTGATTAGCACATAAGTCAATAACATCAACAAAACTGACCTTTGTGATTTTGTTGACTTTATCGTTGGAAATGTATCTGCTTTGGGTGTCGCAGGATATCCACACATCTCTCTGCAATGTCTGTCGTAGCATCGCCGGTAAAATGAGTAGACCAAACGAGGGACGTTCGCATCTTTTAACACTGGTGCAACTTCAATCTGTCGATTGGTATGTTTGTTTAGCATTAAATGTGGGTGGAGCGAAAGGCTGGATGCAAATATAGCTACAAATGAGGCATAACGATGCAATATGTACATAGAGTTAGCCTAAAAAGCATGTTAGCATCGATTAGCATGCCGTGCTAATCGATGCACACTCCACGTAAATCAACATGAATCCGTCCCTGATCGTGTTGTTACACCCTACGACAACACACCGACGCGGCATGATGTCTCCAAGGTACGGAAAACAGTCGAAAAACGGAAAATAACTGAGCTAATTTGACTAATGTGTGTAATGTGTTTGAGAAAATGGTGGATTGCTTCCCATTGTAACGTCACGGGTGAAAGGTCATCGCTCCTACAGCGAACAATTGAAAGGCGTTTATATCGCCAAATTCACCCTTTTAGAGTTCGGAAATCGGTTAAAAAATATATGGTCTTTTTTCTGCAACATCAAGGTATATATTGACGCTTACATAGGTCTGGTGATAATGTTCCCCTTTAAATAGCTTGCCAAAGATTGTAATAAATCTATTAAAAGAAGACAGCTAACCGTTTTCTTTAACTTGGACACACACATATATACCTTTGACCATTAAAAGCCAGTCATTTCCAGGAGTTCTCACCCTCTGAGTTGCCTCTGATTTACTAGTGGTTTCCAATGTTGTAAAAATATATAGAATAAATATTACATTTCAACATTTCAGTCAACGAAGATTTGCTTCAGCCTGCGACACAGTCATTTTAATAGTAGGCTATTATAGCTAATATAGACTCTTACATGTGTTGCCTTCATTATAACACTTATATACGGCTTTTCACTTTTTGCGGCTCCAGACAGATTTTTGTTTTGTATTTTTGGTCCAATATGGCTCTTTTAAGGTTTTGGGTTGCCGGCCCCTGGAATAGGTTATGGACAGATGTAATTTCCATTTTTAATTGTCTGCATAATCAATAAATATAGTAGGACAGGCCGAGCTCATTCTGCCCTCCGCCTATGGGAGTGCACGGCTGAGAAGCATCTGGCACAATGTGCAACTGCCTTCATTTCCTGCCAGCCTCCTGGGAGGCGGAAAGGACCCCTGAGTTGTTCCCAATTGAAAATAGAGTCATGCCCCTTTAAGCAGCCCTCACAAAGTGAAAAAAAGGGGAAGCGGGAAAAGAACAGGAGCGAGGTTGAGGGTGTGTGTGGAAGTGTGAGGAGGCTGGCTTGTGTGCATGTGTTCATTCAAGGCTTTTAGGAGTAGGGGGTGACACCCTGGGGGGCCCAGATGAACTGAGGGATGGCGTGTCACTTTTGATCTCCAAATTAAAGCACACAACTCATTGAAAAGGATTGCACAGCACTGGCTGCAAGTGGAGCGCGGCCTGACATTTTTTTTTTTTTGTACCACTTTTTTAATATGCTTCCGACTCTGGACTATATTAAAGGCAAATGGGAAAACGGCATGTGTTTCCCCACTGAGGTTGAAATAAATGGAAAAACTGATGTGCTCACTTTGACACTATCAGGAAACGGAGGTCTAATTCCTTTCGCGTGACTTATTCGCAATTTTTTCACACAAATAAAGTAAGTATTTTTTTCTCCAAATCATTTTGCAGAAAATAAATCAATGAATATGTAATTTAGGCATCGCAATAATAAAAAAAAATGTGTGCTTGTGGGTTGAAGTTACTCTATTTTTTTTTAGGAATCTATGGGCTATATAAATAAATTAATATCGATATTTTTTTTTAGTAATCGAGTATTCTATCAATTAGTTTGTTCGATTAATCGACTAAATCAGATAAAAACCCACGCTACAAATTATTTGCAAGTTGACAAGATTTAAAATGTTATTTCTAAAAGTTTTAAAAGCTGTTTGCTTCTTTTCAGTCATTGACGTATCTTAATTTTAGCACAAATAATTATGATGTTTCTATTCTAGTCTAAAAAAGGCAACATTTAAAAAATAATTATTCGAATAAGATATTTTGGTTTTCCCCAGATAGAGATTACGCAACATCTCAAGGATGCTTAGTTTAAGATTGTAAGTTGAATAATGCTTGTTTACAGAATAGATACCTTATTTTTCGGACTATAAGTCGCAGTTTTTTTCATAGTTTGGCCGGGGGTGCGACTTATACTCAGGAGCGACTTATGTGTGAAATTATTAACACATTACCGTAAAATATCAATTTATTTAACTCATTCACTTAAGAATTTAGGGATTTAGCGATTAGGAACGACAGATTGTTTGGTAAACGTATAGCATGTTCTATATGTTATAGTTATTTGAATGACTCTTACCATAATATGTTACGTTAACATACCAGGCACCTTCTCCGTTGGTTATTTATGCCTCATATAAAGTACACTTATTCAGCTTGTTGTTCACTATTCTTTATTTATTTTAAATTGCCTTTCAAATGTCCATTTTTAGTGTTGGGTTTTATCAAATAAATTTCCCCCAAAAATGAGATTTATACTCCAGTGTGACTTATATATGTTTTTTTTCCTTCTTTATTATGCATTTTCGGTAGGTGCGACTTATACTCCGAAAAATACGGTACTTATTTCTATCTTGCTAATTTCTAGATATACTATTCTTCATTTAGAATGTCTTATCAAGTACAATTATCTGTCCATGCAGCAAATCCAATTTAATTTCATTAGATTTTAGTATTTTTTCCTAAAATCTGGTCATTTTATCTTATATATGACAGCTCATTTTTGCACTTTACAACCCCAATGTGTACTTTTGGAAAATAAATTAAATTAAACAAATATTTTTCTGCTTGACCTAACCTTCATTCTTCTTTTTCATTATAAATAAAAACACCAACATTGAAATTACACTTTTATTAACATGTGTGCATTAATTTAAAAAAAAAACATACTTTGCTGTTTGCCGCCACTTAGATCACAACACCCACATGCACGCTCTCATGTTTGCACATTTGCAGCGGCGCTGTGGAAACTATGTTCGCATTTTTCAAGTTACATGCGGTCCAGATTTGACCAACTTTTTTTTTGTTACACTCGTTAAACAATTAAATGAAGCAACAGAATATAAATCAAAACTATTTTCCAATTGTTTTAATCGAATAATCGGTATAGGCATAGATCAGGCGTGTCAAAGTCAAGGCCCACTGGGCATATTCGGCCCGTTAATGAATTATCCATGGCCCCCAAGATGATATTTAAAATGTATTAGAACTAGCCCGCAGGCCACAGCCGCCTGCTGCTGTTTTACATGCACCAATATTCCATCAGTGTTGGCGCAAGGAATTTTCAAAAGGAGGTCCTAGGGAGCCCATCAAGTCATAAAAATAGGGTCCCGCAATTAATTTTTGGGGTGCCACTTTTTTTGCAACCATTTTGAAAACTAATGATAAATGTATGCATTTATATCTCACATTTTATACTGTGTTTTGGAAAAAGGTTGTCATAAACGTTACTTAATTCAATAAAAAAAAATAATACAAAAGAAAAAAAATGCATGCATATGTAAATGTATTCAGTTATAAACATTCATTCACCTTCTTCTTTCCTTCATGGATATAAACTTTACCGCGGCCGGTATTATTTTCTATATTTTTATTGTAATATTTTCAGAATGTTTTTGTTCTATTTTTGGCCAAAGTAAGACAAAGAAAACAATCTAAAGTTGTCCTTATCTCTTTGTTTTAATGCCATGATTTTAATAGTCCGGGCTATATGAATAAACTTTGATTGATTAATACTTTGTTGAGAATTGTTCAAGTTTCTCGAGACTTTTCAAATCATTGAAATTACTTTACTTTTTTTAAAAACAACGAGCAACAAATCTAGCATATTTTTCTGGTGTTATTGGAGACTATACTGGTGTTTAGAGACTCTTTACTCCTGTCGCTTGATGTCCGCGACAAACAACAAGAGCTGCAGCCTGACGTTACACCTGCTGTTGCAGTTGGACTTTCTCTCCTTAAAAGCCGCTACTGTCCTCTCCTTCGCTCCAGACAATCCTGTGTGTATTGCGATAATTCAGTTTCGGCAGTGCGGGAAAACAAGTATTTTTTTCAGTGCATCACTCGTCAATAGTGCTAAATAATAGGCTATGCATATATATATATATATATATATATATATATATATATATATAGACACACATATACACACATATATATATATATATATATATATATATATATATATATATATATATATATATATACACATACACATCTCCTGACTGAATAAATAAAGTACTATCTAATCTAATCTAATATGTATATACATATGCCCTGCGATGAGGTAGCGACTTGTTCAGGGTGTACCCCGCCTTCTGCCCGATTGTAGCTGAGATAGGCACCAGCGCCCCCCGCCACCCAAAAGGGACAAGCGGTAGAAAAAGGATGGATTAATACATATATACATATATACATGTACAAACCCCGTTTCCATATGAGTTGGGAAATTTTGTTGGATGTAAATATAAACGGAATACAATGATTTATAAATCCTTTTCAACCCATATTCAGTTGAATATGCAACAAAGACAAGATATTTGATGTTCAAACTCATAAACTTTTTTTTTTTTTTGCAAATAATAATTAACTTAGAATTTCATGGCTGCAACACGTGCCAAAGTAGTTGGGAAAGGGCATGTTCACCACTGTGTTACATCACCTTTTCTTTTAACAACACTCAATAAATGTTTGGGAACGAGGAAACTAATTGTTGAAGCTTTGAAAGTGGAATTCTTTCCCATTCTTGTTTTATGTAGAGCTTCAGTCGTTCAACAGTCCGGGGTCTCCGCTGTCGTATTTTACGCTTCATAATGCGCCACACATTTTCGATGGGGGACAGGTCTGGACTGCAGGCGGGCCAGGAAAGTACCCACACTCTTTTTTTTACGAAGCCACGGTGTTGTAACACTTGTCTTGCTGAAATAAGCAGGGGCGTCCATGATAATGTTGCTTGGATGACAACATATGTTGCTCCAAAACCTGTATGGACCTTTCAGCGTTGATTGTGCCTTCACAGATGTGTAAGTTACCCATGCCTTGGGCACTAATACACCCCCATACCATCACAGATGCTGGCTTTTGAACTTTGCGCCTACAACAATCCGAATGGTTATTTTCCTCTTTGTTCTGGAGGACACCACATCTTCTGTTTCCAAATATAATTTGAAATGTGGACTCGTCAGACCACAGAACACCTTTCCACTTTGCATCAGTCCATCTTAGGTGAGCTCGGTGTTTCAGGATATTGTTGATAAATGGGTTTGGCTTTGCATAGTAGAGTTTTACAGATGTAGCGACCAACTGTAGTTACTGACAGTGGTTTTATCAAGTGTTCCTGAGCCCATGTGCTGATATCCTTTACACACTGATGTAGGTTTTTGATGCAGTACTACCTGAGGGATCAAAAGTCCGTAATATCATCGTTTACGTGCAGTGATTTCTCCAGATTCTCTGAACTTTTTGATGATTTTACGGACCGTAGATGGTAAAATCCCTAAATTCCTTGCAATAGCTCGTTGAGAAATGTTGTTCTAAAACTGTTCGATAATTTGCTTACAAAGTGGTGACCCTCACCCCATCCTTGTATGTGAATTACTTAGCATTTCATGGAAGCTGCTTTTATACCCAATCATGGCACCCAACTGTTCCCAATTAGCCTGCACACCTGTATGATGTTCCATATAAGACAACCTGGTAGATTGAAGAGAAATGTAAAATGAAGGACAAGTGGACTGACGATAAATCACATCAAATATTCACGACTTACAATACTTTGTCACATGCTGTAAAAGTAGTCAGTGACACGCCATTTGTGTCGTTATTCGTCCCAACCCAAGTGAATCAAATGTTATTGCTAACGATGTGTTCCTGTTGTTGCCGTGAGATGAATACTGACATTTATTCTTTTTATGTGGTTTTTTTGGACCAAAATGAATCATTTGACCCTTTTGAATTGGGACAAGCGGTAGGAAATGGATGGATGGATGGATGGATGGACTGTTGGACACTGCAGACAGAAGTCTGACTTTTTATCTAAAATCCGGTACATTTGGTTTTTAAATCATATCGTTTTTGTATACTATTGTTTTCTATTTCATTTATTCACACTTTAGTATGTTTGTAAAAACATATCAACTAATCATTTCTGTTTTTGTTTTTTTACATGGTAACTGTATATTTATATGATTTGCCACTCATTCATAAGTTATCAGCCTGATTTGTATTAACTACCCTGAACTGTCAAATGTGGTGGAAACCCAAACCACAGACTTGTACAGGATCTTTTGGTGGAAAAAGGCCTAATGGCTGCCGACTGGAGCATGTCCACACGTACAGTACATTACAGTGAGGCAGATCTTTTACCACCGCACAAAATGTGAATGTCAGTGTGGACCAACAAAAGCCAAAAGGCATGCTGGGAGTTGAGTGGTTTGTGTTATATATTTATTCTTTTCTGAAAGGTGAGAGTTGACTCCCTCCTGGTCCTCGCCCTGCCTGCCTGCCCAATCAAACGGTTGGCGGTGTGTCAAATATTCCTCACATTCTTGGAATATTTCATCGGCTTTGCATGTCTTCACATCCAGCTGAACACAGACATGCAGTGATGGCACTAACAGTAGAAGGAGCACTTCTTATAGCTTTCTTTAGTTCAGGGGTCACCAACCTTTTTGAAACCAAGAGCTACTTCTTGGGTACTGATTAATGCGAAGGGCTACAAGTTTGATACACAATTAAATAAATTGCCAGAAATAGCCAATTTGCTCAATTTACCATTAATAAATAAATTTATATATACATAGAAAATGGGTATTTCTGTCTGTTATTCCGTCGTACATTTTTTTCCTTTTACGGAAGGTTTTTTGTAGAGATTAAATGATGAAAAAAACACTTAATTGAACTGTTTAAAAGAGGAGGAAACACGAAAAAAAAAAGAAAATTAAATTTTGAAACATAGTTTATCTTGAAATTCGACTCTTTAAAATTCAAAATTCAACCGAAAAAAATTAACAGAAAAATTAGCTAATTCGAATCTTTTTGAAAAAATTTTAAAAATAATTTATGGAACATCATTTGTAATTTTTTCTGATTAAGACTAATTTTAGAATTTTGATGACATGTTTTAAATAGGTTAAAATCCAATCTGCACTTTGTTAAAATATATAACAAATTGGACCAAGCTATATTTCTAACAAAGACAAATCATTATTTCTTCTAAATTTTCCAGAACAAAATTTTTAAAAGAAATTCAAAAGACTTTGAAAAAAGATTTAAATTTGATTTACAGTTTTTGTAGGTTTGCCGGAATATTTTTTTTTTATTTTAATCATAATAAGTTAATATATTTCACAAATATTCTTCGTCGAAAAAACAGAAGCTAAAATGAAGAATTAAATTAAAATGTATTTATTATTCTATACAATAAAAAAATTAAAAATTACTTGAACTCTGATTTAAATTGTCAGGAAAGTAGAGGAAGGAATTTAAAAGGTAAAAAGGTATATGTGTTTAAAAATCCTAAAATAATTTTTAAGGTTGTATTTTTTTGCTCTAAAATAGTCTTTCTAAAAGTTATAAGAATCAAAGTAAAAAAATTAAATAGTTTATCTAAACAAGTGAAGACCTAGTCTTTGAAATATTTTATATTTGAGTTGTCCCTCTTAGAGTTAAAAATGTTGAGCAAAGCGATACCAGCTTGCTAGTAAATACATAAAATTAAAAAAAATAGAGGCAGCTCACTGGTAAGTGCTGCAATTTGAGCTATTTTTAGAACAGGCCAGCGGGCGACTCATCTGGTCCTTACGGGCGACCTGGTGCCCGCGGACACCGCGTTGGTGACCCCTGCTTTAGTTAGAGGAAACATTCCCCTCAGTGCTAATAAAGCATTTATGGAGGGGTGGTCACCGTTCCATTGGCCATAAATACCCATTCATCATTGGGGACATGAAGAAAATATGTCACTTGCAAGCTAAATATACATCAACAAGCAGCTGGAGGATGCTTAACACTCTCTAAAAAGCCCGTTGATCCTAGACCTGTCTTAACCTCCGGGTCAGAATTGGAGGGGTCCCTGCTGATGTTAAAATAGGCATTTAAAGTATTAAAGGGTGGGACATCATTGCCATATAATATTTGGTGGGATCTCGATGTTCTACACTACAGTGCAAACAAAGTTGTCAAAAATAGGATGACAACAGGGGTCATTGTTCATCTCTTAGACTTCACTCTGTCGGGCTAATCTAAAAAAACATGATAATTTGAATGGTGCTATACATCCCTCTGTGTTTCCTTTGGCAAAGGTATAAAAATAACCGTAGTAGTGTAAACACAAGTGCACTGCACTACTGGGTGGCAGCATACTTCAAAGTACGGCAAAACAAAGTCTTTTTCACACTATGGGTCATTTACGATTTTATTTGCCCATATCAATCAATCAATCAATGTTTACTTATATAGCCCTAAATCACTAGTGTCTCAAAGGGCTGCACAAACCACTACGACATCCTCGGTAGGCCCACATAAGGGCAAGGAAAACTCACACCCAGTGGGACATCGGTGACAATAATGACCCAGTGGGACTATGTGACCCGTATTGGATTTTTTCATGTCAATGTGAACGGTGCAATTCCGATTTTTTTTTTTTTTAATCTGACCCAGGCCTCTATCGTATTTGGATATCAATGAGTTATGTATCCGACGTGACTGCAGACCGAACGCTCCGGTTCATACGACCAGTGTAATCAAAAGCGAAAAACGTCATAATTGTCCGCCAAAATAGACAGCTGCGAAATAAATAGTTAAATAAGCAGAAAATAATTGATTTTAGGCACTCTATGAACTCAACGATTGCGTTTCCATGCACTAAATTAGTCTGATTTCTCAAATATCTTGTTTTTTTCACACCTTCATGTGAAGTCCCAGTGTTCCTGTCATAATGCGACTATAGGTCATGTGCGGTGGGCCTCCCATACAATGGCCGCGTATTTCCTTTTAACACAGATAAATGTATTGCTATTTCGTAGGGGTGTAACGGTACACAAAAATTTCGGTTCGGTACGTGCCTCGGTTTAGAGGTCACGGTTCGGTTCATTTTCGGTACAGTAAGAAAACAACAAAATATAAATTTTTGGGTTATTTATTTACCAAATTTGTAAACAAAGGCTTTATCCTTTTAACATTGGGAACACTATAATAATTCTGCCCACGTTAATCCACATTAAACTGCCTCAAGTTGTTGCTTTGATTAAATAAAACGGCAAAACCTTTCTTCTACATATAAAAAGTGCAACATTAAACAGCTTCAAGTCAACTCATCATGCTTAATTTATTACAACATTTGGGAAGCCTGTAGTTGACTTTTACTATGTAAATGTTATATTTTTGTCAACATGTGATAGCAGGGACCCTGCCATTCAAACTAGGCTGCTACATTATTAATGATTAATGTAACTATAGCACAAAAAATAGTACAACAGCAATTGGAGAGACTATTCATTCCTGTACACCATGGAGTTCAATGCAATAACAGACAGACAGGGCTTTGCTGCCCCTAACACACACACACACGCTTTCATGCACACACACGCACGCACGCACACACACACACACCGCAAAATGAGCTAACATTATGCTAAAAGCTAACTAGCCTTCACCTAAAGCCAGGACTGCAAGCGAGCTGAGCTGCAGTTTAAGTTTCTAGAAGGTCAACGGGCTCATAGTCATGTTTAGAAAATAGTTGACTTGGAAGTGTTTATTATTATTTGGGGAGAGTCCGCTGCTCCCCTGCTAAACACATATCTGCTCGACGCTAAAGCATTGACAACATGCGTTCTGAATACGCACTGCTGATTGGCTGTTACATCGCTCTGAATACGCACTGCTGATTGGCTTTGTATGTAACCAATCAGATGGTTGTGTGGGCGGAACAATGCTTGCTGCTGAGACGGAGGCAGAAAGCAGAGCAGCTTGTGAAGACTTACAAACTCGTTCGGTACGCCCGCGTGCCGAACCGAAACCCCCGTACCGAAACGGTTCAATACAAATACACGTACCGTTACACCCCTACTATTTCGGTATATCTATGATGTCACACCAGGCATCTGTGGCTCCTCACAAGTTAACATTCAGCTCTGTAGTAAAAAATGCGCGCTGTGTTATTGACCAGATGGAAGTCCCAAGCAAAGAAAGATTGGGGGAAGAAAGTTGTTTTGAAGGGATTTTCCGACTGAGAATCATTGTATACAAAACTTTCGAATCTCACTGAGTTCATTCAAAAGGCTCTGTGGTTAGTTGGAAGGAGTTTTAAATCTGAAGAAAAAGACCATCCGTGCCTCAGGCAAAAACAGTTTCAGATGAAGTTGCTATTGTGTACAAGCTTGCTGGTTGTGCGGAATACATAGGCTGTGTTAATCAGTTTGTAGTGCAGAGTGAAGAGGTTTGTGTATGCTTTATAATTCGCCTTGTTATACTTACTTCATTCTCTTCCATCCCTTTTGTATTTCGTTCGGGGTGCGGGATCCTTTCTCAGCTGCATTAAGGGGGAAGGCGGTGTACACCCTGGACAAGTCGCCACCTCATCGCAGGGCCAACACAGATAGACAGACAACATTCACACTCACATTCACACACTAGGGCCAATTTAGTGTTGCCAATCATCCTATCCCCAGGTACATGTTTTTGGAAGTGGGAGGAAGCCGCAGTACCTGGAGGGAACCCAGGCACTCACGGGGAGAACATGCAAACTCCACACAGAAAGATCCCGAGCGCAGGATCGAACCAAAGATTCAAAATGAGTTAATTCAAACTATGCAAGCAAGTCATTTTGTTACGTCGCATGGTTTTGTGGTGGTCGTTTCCCTAAATTGCAGAAGGACGTCCGGAAGTAGCGTGCAGGTAAAAAGGTGATTTATTCTAAAAAGCAGGACAACAAGTACAAACACGTAGACACTAATTAAGTGTGGAGCCAAAAAAATCAAGATAATCACCAGGGGCGAACCGCAAGAAAGTTTTACACTCGGAAAATACAAAAGTGTGATGAAAACAGTATCCAATGTAAACAGCAAGACTGCCAGGCAGAGTGTGGCGCGAGGCAGGGATAAATAGCTCTCTGATTAGTGACCAGGAGCAGGTGAGCTCCACTAATCACAACCACTAATCAGAGGCAGGTAAAAAAAATCAGCACACACGGCAACTAAGAAATCAAACAAGGTTGCTGAAACAGAACTAACCAACAACTGAGGATATACTAAAAAAAACAAAACAGGACCCGGAAAACGGATTATGACAAATTTACTGCATTATTCATGAATAATCACAATTCCAAAGTGCCTCATTAAATAAAAGAATCATTTAAAAGCACTAAATACTATACAATATTACTGTGCAACAAAACCAAAAATGCGTTGTGCATACAATAGGCACTCCTTCACAAACAATTTAATAACATTCTGTCTTAAATGAGAGGCTGCAAAATATTCATTTAACTACATGTTTATTATTGAGGTTGTACAGGTGTACTATACTATACTAATTACATATATGTGTAAGTATATATATATATACACACACTCTACATTTACTGTGATTTTTTTTTAAATTGTTGTATCATTTTATTTTTTAAGACCATTAATACAAAATATTTATCGTTTAGGGAAAATAAAGGACAATATATTAACACTGCTGTCAAATTATTAAAAAAAAAAATACATTAATCACACTTTTGAATATGGTATATTCAAGATTATCCATCCATCCATTTCCTACCACTTATTCCTTTTGGGGTCGCGAGGGGCGCTGGTGCCTATCTCAGCTACAATCGGGCAGAAGGCGGTATACACCCTGGACAAGTCGCCACCTCATCACAGGGCCTACACAGATAGACAGACAACATTCACACTCACATTCACAAACTAGGGCCAATTTAGTGTTGTCCATCAACTTATCCCCAGGTGAATGACTTTGGAAGTAGGAGGAAGCCGGAGTACCCGGAGGGAACCCACTCAGTCACGGGAGGACATGCAAACTCCACACAGAAAGATCCCGAACCCGGGATTGAACCCAGGACTACTCAGGAACTTTGTACTTTACACTTCATAATGCGCCACACATTTTCGATGGGAGACAGGTCTGGACTGCAGGCGGGCCAGGAAAGTAACCGCACTCTTTTACTACGAAGCCACGCTGTTGTAACACGTAGCTTGGCATTGTCTTGCTGAAATAAGCAGGGGCGTCCATGATAACGTTACTTGGATGACAACATATGTTGTTCCAAAACCTGTATGGACCATTCAGCATTAATGGTCCCTTCACAGATGTGTAAGTTACCCATTCCTTGGGCACTAATACACCCCCATACCATCACAGATGTTAGCTTTTGAACTTTGCGCCTATAACAATCCAAATGGTTATTTTCCTTTTTGTTCTGGAGGACACCACGTCTTGTTTCCAAATATAATTTGAAAGGTGGACTCATCAGACCACAGATTACCTTTCCACTTTGTATCAGTCCATCCTAGGTGAGCTCGGGTCCAGCCAAGCCGGTGGCGTTTCAGGGTGTTGTTGATAAATGGGTTTGGCTTTGCATAGTCGAGTTTTAACTTGCACTTACAGATGTAGCGACCAACTGTAGTTACTGACAGTGGTTTTATGAAGAGTTCCTGAGCCCATGTGGGGATATCCTTTACACAATGATGTCGGTTTTTGATGCAGTACCGCCTGAGGGATCAAAAGTCTGTAATATCATAGCTTACGTGCAGTGATTTCTTCAGATTCTCTGAACCTTTTGATTATTTTATGGGCCGTAGATGGTAAAATCCCTAAACTACTTGGAATAGCTCTTTGAGAAATGTTGTTCTAAAACTGCTTACAAAGTGGTGACCCTCACCCCATCCTTGTTTGTGAAATACTTAGCATTTCATGGAAGATGCTTTCATACCCAATCATGGCACCCACCTCTTCCCAATTAGCCTGCACACCTGTGGTATGTTCCAAATAAGTGTTTGATGAGCATTCCTCAACAGTATCATTATTTATTGCCACCTTTCCCAACTTCTTTGTCACGTGTCTAAAGTTAATGACTAGTTGCAAAAAAAAATGTTAATTAGTTTGAACATCAAATATGTTGTCTTTGTAGCATATTCAACTGAATATGGGTTGAAAATGATTTGCAAATCATTGTATTCCGTTTATATTTACATCTAACACAATTTCTCAACTCATATGGAAACGGGGTTTGTCTATACACATATGTACATTTACGTAAACAGACATAAAAAAAAATAAAAAATAAAGGCACTCTCCAAATACATTAATTTTCAATTATGTATTTGGTGAGTGCTTTTATTTGAAAAAAAAATTAAAATTAAAAACATTTAAATAAAAAAGCTTATCTCCAAATACATTAATTTTCAATTATGTATTTGGTGAGTGTTTTTATTTGAAAAAAAAATTAAAATTAAAAAAATTAAAATAAAAAATCTTATGTATATATATATATATATATATATATATATATATATATATATATATATATATATATATATATATATATATATATATATATATATATATATATATATATATATATATATATAAGCACTTTCCAAATAGATCATTTAAAATTTATCTATTTGGAGAGTGCCTTTATTTTTTCTGCTGTTGCTTTTTCTTTGCCAGTATCTATACGTTACTTTTAATTGGGAGTCTCACTGAAAATGTCGTTATAGTTGCATAATGATAGAGAAAGACTCTGGAATCTATGGTAAACTTCACCTGCAGTGTTCAGTATTCAGTATTTGTTTAGTATTAGTATTCGAGTTTTTGGGATAAAAAAGTTGCTGAATCAATTTCAACTCACTGAATCGTTTCGGGTCGTATCGTTGTAAAACAATGAGATCGGCCTTGAATCCTATCCTCAACCACAAATATCAAATCAATCGTTGGTGGCATGGACAAAGGCTCTTGCTCGTTGATAACTGAGCAGCGCAGAAAGTGAACCTTGGTCAGTGGGAGTGACATGCTAACAGCCAATCAGCTAACAGTATCAACTACCACGTTTGTTTGCGCCATCTTGTTGCCTCGCTGTTGATTATTTGCACGGAGTGAGAAGATAAATTGTCAATTGTTGGATTTTTTTAAATGACGTTGTGGTTGGTAAATTATGAAAGGCGCTCGTCCCCACCAAGCCCGGCAATACCACACCACCTGAGAGCACAACCGTAACTTCCTGCCACAAAACTTGCATAAAAATGTTCTTCTCAGGTTTTCCCACATGTATACATTTTCACACTTTGCACTATTTTGTTCACTTTATTAAGCTTTTTTTTTTTTTTACACTAACCGGACATGGCTCGGTTGGTGGAGCAGACATGCTAGCAACTTGGGGGTTCCAGGTTCAATCTCCGCTTTCACCATCCTCCTCACTGCGGTTGTGTCCTTGGGCTAGATACTTTACCCAACTGTTCCCAGTGCCACCCACACTGGTTTAAAGGCCTACTGAAATGAGATGTTCTTATTTAAACGGGGATAGCAGGTCCATTCTATGTGTCATACTTGATCATTTCGCGATATTGCCAAATTTTTGCTGAAAGGATTTAGTAGAGAACATCTACGATAAAGTTCACAACTTTTGGTCGCTAATAATAAAGCCTTGCCTGTACCGGAAGTAGCAGGCGATGTGCGCGTGACGTCATAGGTTGTGGAGCTCCTCACACCCTCACATTGTTTACAATCATTGCCACCAGCAGCGAGAGCGATTCGGACCGAGAAAGCGACAATTTCCCCATTAATTCGCGCGAGGATAAAAGATTCGTGGATGAGGATAGTGAGAGTGAAGGACTAGAAAAAAAGAAAAAAGACAAGGGCAGTGGGAGCGATTCAGATGTTATTAGACACATTTACAAGGATAATTCTGGAAAATCCCTTATCTGCTTATTGTGTTACTAGTGTTTTAGTGAGATTATATGGTCGTACCTGAAAGTCGGAGGGGTGTGGCTACGGGTGTGGTGACCGCCAGTGTCTCTGAGGGAAGCCACGTTTCTCGACGAGGCGTAGCGAAGGCAGCCGTTGGGGCCGGGCTGAGGTTTTTTTCCCCCCACCTCCTCGGTGGAAGCATCCAATGTTGGGGGCGGCCGGTCGGAGGCAAGAGAGTCCGCAGCTGCCTCTTTGACAGGTACATGAGGAACGACGCAAGCTCCGTTCATGTATACGGTAAGAGCCGACTTATTACCATAATTTTCTCACCACAACCTGCCGGTTGACATGTGGTAGGGAACCATGTTCGCTTGACCGCTCTGTTCCATAGTAAAGCCTAGAATGTAAACAAGGAAACAAGGAAACACCGGCTGTGTTTGTGTTGCTAAAGGCAGCCGCAATACACTGCTTCCCACCTACATCTTTCTTCCTTGACGTCTCCATTATTAATTAAACAAATTGCAAAAGATTCAGCAACACTGTGTAATTATGCGATTAAAGCAGACGACTTATAGCTGGGATCCGGCTGGAACAAAATGTCCGCTACAATCTGTGACGTCATGCGCACGTGTCATCATACCGCGACGTTTTCAACAGGATACTTCGCGCAAAATTTTAAATTGCAATTTAGTAAACTAAAAAGGCCGTATTGGCATGTGTTGCAATGTTAATATTTCATCATTGATATATAAACTATCAGACTGCGTGGTAGGTAGTAGTGGGTTTCAGTAGGCCTTTAAATGTAACTTAGGTAATATGTAACGTGATTTGAGTCACAAGAGATTATGTGAATATAATTCACGTCACATATTCCTTACTTTTACACCTTCATTTTCAGAGATTATTGTTAAGTTTTTATTGTGATTTTAGAATTTTGTGTACATTAAAGGTTTTCCATGGTTGTGTTGACATTTCCTTTCCTTTCTGCCTTGATAGCTGAATGGATTATATTCAGACAAATGTTCCATCCATCCATCCATTTTCTACCGCTTCTCCCTTTTGGGGTAGCGGGGGGGCTGGAGCCTAACTCAGCTGCACATGGGCGGAAGGCGGGATACACCCTGGACAAGTCGCCACCTCATCACAGTGCCAACACAGATAGACAGACAACATTCACACTCACATTCACACACTAGGGCCAATTTAGTGTTGCCAATCAACCTATCCCCAGGTGCATGTCTTTGGAGGTGGGAGGAAACCGGAGTACCCGGAGGGAACCCACGCAGTCACGGGGAGAACATGCAAATTCACAAAAATGCTTCATTTTACATAACATTTTTTTTACATTTAATATATATTTTCTCCTGATAAATATTTTTGGATAGGTCGATAGGGCGCTATGGTGTGACCAGCCGGCCAAGAACTGGAGCACCTGGTTCGAATCCAGCTTCCGTCATCCTCGTCACTGCTGTAGTGTCCTTGGGAAAGACACTTCACCCATCTTGCTCCGAGTGCCACCCAAATGTAGCTTAAATGTAGTTAATGCGTTTCCTCATGTAAAGTGCGTTGAGTCACTGGAGAAACAGCGCTATATAAATATAATTTACATAAGAAATATCAAAAATGTACTAATATAAAACACTTATATTGTGATTCGGTTTTCAGCCATATGTATATACACATATATATACATAGAAACATACATACATATATATATACATATATATATACATATACATATATATATATATATATATATATAAACACATACGTACATATATATATATATAAATAAATATACATATATACACACATACATACACATACATATATATATATATATATATATATACATATATATATATACATATATATATGTATATATATACATATACATATACATATATATATAAACACATACATATATATACTATGCATATATATAGATACACATAAATACATATATACACACATACATATATATACATACATGTATACACACATACATATATATACTATGCATATATATATATGTATATATATAGATACACATAAATACATATATACACACATACATATATATACATACATATATACACACATACATATATGTACAAATACATGTACATATATACACACACACATATATATATATAGATATATATATACATACACATACATACATACATATACATACACATACATATATATAGACATATATACTGTACATATATAAATAGATACACATACATACATATATACAAACATATAAATATATACATACATATATACACATACATATATACATACACATACATACATATATATACACGTACATATATATATATATATATATAGAAACATATATATACACATTCATACACATGTATATATACACACACATACACATACATACATACATATATATACACACATATAGATACACATACATATATATACTGTATATATATACACACATACATACAAATGTATACATACACACATATATACATACATACATACATATATATACACATAAATATATATATACACATACATACATATATATACACACATATTTATATATGTATACATAAATACACATACAAGTAAAAAAACAAAAACATAGACCTAAGGTTATTGAAGAATTTCAAGCATTAAAGTACATAAAATATAAATGTATTGCTGACTTATGACACTTTAACGAGCCGATGACTTTTGGATCCTATAAGTACATTTTCGGGCCCCTTCCATCTCCTCACTTGGAATGACATTGATGTGTGCACGATGACAGAGAAGAGCCCGTAGCGAGCATTTAACCCCCTCAGTACAACAACAGCGGGGTGTGTCAGCTTTCGGGGCGGAGAGGGTCTGACCTCTCACCTCCGACTGACTGCTACTCCCGCGGGGGACACCCTCGGGAGAGAGCCTCGCTCCCGCGCATGTGCCAGCATACCCTCCTCCCGCAGAGGACGCAAAGGAAGCGGGACTCACCTCGCTGTGATCCAGGCTCAGGCTGACGTTGGCGGGCGGCAGCGCGCTGCTCCTCAGCACGGTGATGTGCAGCGTGAGAAGGAGAAGTCCCAGCAGCAGCAGCAGCTCGGCCGCCAGCCGTGCCATCCTCCGGACGCGGCCGCCCTTCGGGGCCGCCGGAGCTCCGCCTCCGCCCGGTGCAGAGGCTCCGATCTCCGGATCCGCCGGGGACGAGGAGCCGCAACACCACTTCGGAGCCACTTCGGGGATCAGAATTGCGAAAAAATAAATAAATAAATAAATAAATAAAATAGTCCGAGGGAGCAGCAGAGTGTAAGTGTTCACACGTGCGGCGTGGATGTTCCGAGTCCGACTCCCGCGCTCTGCTTCCCACTTGTTGCGTCCTCAAGTCCACTTTTGTCCACGTCGGTCCACATTGTGCTCCATGTGCCGCCTTCGCTGGTCCTCCACGGAGGCGTTGTTGACCCTCTTCAGTCCTGACGGGCGTGTTTCAGAGTGCGTCCATGAGGGAAGATGAAGGCGCTGTTGGTGCTAGAATGTGCGCCTGGAGGTGAGCCACGGCAGGAAGGAAGAGGAGGTGAGAGCGTGTGAGAGCAACATGGCACGTCGGCCTCTCATGTTGTCTTAAGTCACCTTTATAGTCTACACCCCTTCCTCAACCCTCCTTGTGCGCGCCCCTCCCCCTGTTAACTCTTTCAGCCCACTTGGACACACTCGACTCTCTCAAGGGGCAAACACCTCCAGTCTGCAAACTACTAAAAAAAGTACATTTTGAAAAATTGTAATAAGACTCTCCTTGGACCAGGGGTGTCAAACGTACAGCCCTTGGCCCAAATCAGGCCCGCAAACAGGTAGGGCTCGGCGATACTGGCTTTTATCATCGCGATATTTTTATGCCATATTGCGATATACGATATATATTACGATATTTTGCCTTGGCCTTGAATGAACACTTGATGCATATAATCACCGCAGTATGATGATTCTATGTGTCTACATTAAAACATTTTTCTTCATACTGCATTAATATATGTTACTTTTAAAGGGGAACATTATCACAATTTCAAAAGGGTTAAAAACAATAAAAATCAGTTCCCAGTGGCTTGTTGTATTTTTTGAAGTTTTTTTCAAAATTTTACCGGTCCCAGAATATCCCTAAATAAAGCTTTAAAGTGCTTATCGTTATCTTCGAAACCACTATCCATTTCCCTGTGACGTCATACAGTGCTGCCAATGTAAACAAACAATGGGAATACCACAGCAAGATATAGTGACATTAGCTCGGATTCAGACTCGGATTTCAGCGGCTTGAGCGATTCAACAGATTACACATGTATTGAAACAGATGTTTGGAGTATGAAAGTATTGAAGAAGAAACTGAAGCTATTGAGCGAATAGCTATTGACACTATTCATAGCCATAGCATGGCCGAATAGCTGCGTTAGCATCGCCGGTAAAATGTGCGGACCAAACGATCAGGACTTTCGCATTTTGTGATAATAGAGCAACTTAAATCCGTCGATTGGTAAGTGTTTTTTTCGCATAAATTGTGGGTGGAAGGAAACGTAGTATAGTTGCAAATGCATCTGCAGGTTATCCATACATCTCTGTGCCATGTCTGCTTTAGCACCGCCGGTAAATAGCATGTTAGCATCGATTAGCTGACAGTCACGCCGCGACCAAATATGTCTGATTAGCACATAAGTCAACATCAACAAAACTCAACTTTGTGATTTCGTTGACTTTATCATTGCAAATGCATCTGCAGGTTATCCATACATCTCTGTGCTATGTCTG
The DNA here is from genome assembly GCF_033978795.1 of Nerophis ophidion. Taxonomy (NCBI): domain Eukaryota; kingdom Metazoa; phylum Chordata; class Actinopteri; order Syngnathiformes; family Syngnathidae; genus Nerophis; species Nerophis ophidion. The sequence goes on from NC_084619.1 coordinate 22,511,291, forward strand.
CTTTAGCACCGCCGGTAAATAGCTTGTTAGCATCGATTAGCTGGCAGTCACGCCGCAACCAAATATGTCTGATTAGCACATACAGTAAGTCAACATCAACAAAACTCACCTTTGTGATCTTGTTGACTTTATCATTGCAAATGCATCTGCAGGTTATCCATACATCTCTGTGCCATGTCTGTCATCGCCGGTTAGCATCGATTAGCGTAGCATGTTAGCATAGATTAGCGTAGCATGTTAGCATCAATTAGCTGGCAGTCACGCCGCAACCAAATATGTCTGATTAGCACATAAGTCAACAACAAAACTCACCTTTGTGATTTCGTTGACTTTATCGTTGCAAATGCATCTGCAGGTTATCCATCTCTGTGCCATGTCTGTCATCGCCGGTCAAATGTGAAGACACTACAGCACATTCAATGGGGGTCTGGCGGAAGACACTTTCGCATCTTCGGTGCAACTTGAATCCCTCCTTGTTAGTGTTGTTACAACCTCCGACAACACACCGACGAGGCATGATGTCTCCAAGGTTCCAAAAAATAGTCGAAAAAACGGAAAATAACATAGCTGAGACCCGTGTGTGTAATATGTAGAAAATGAAAATGGCGGCTGTATTACCTCGGTGACGTCACGTTCTGACGTCATCGCCACCAGAGCAATAAACAGAAAGGCGTTTAATTCGCCAAAATTCACCCATTTAGAGTTTGGAAATCGGTTAAAAAAATATATGGTCTTTTTTCTGCACCATCAAGGTATGTATTGACGCTTACATAGGTCTCAGCATCAAGGGTTGGAATTGGGGGTTAAATCGCCAAAATGATTCCCGGGCGTGGCCAACCGCTGCTGCTCACTGCTCCCCTCACCTCCCAGAGGGTGAACAAAGTGTGCATTTCACCACACTTAGTGTGTGTGTTACAATCATTGGTACTTTAACTTTTTTAACCTACTATGTAAAATAACCAAAACCATTCATGCGATAGGTTAGTGACTCTGATCAGGTACAGAACAATTCATGACTGATGGTAGTGATGTGTGGATCGATACTGAAATACCAATACCGCTGATACTACATCTTTATGCTCTAATATATACTTGATTTAGATTGGACATGTCATTGTAAAAATTCTTAAATGAAAATGGAAAAGTATGTTGGAGTTTGGGTGTTGGTGGAGGGAACAGTTATAAAGTCATCTAAAATACTGTAATTTGTGTTAAAAAAGGGGCAGATAAATATAAGAATATTATTCTTCCATCTGCTCCTTTCTGATCATGGAAATGTATAAGAAAAAAAAGGAAAAAAAAAACAATGAAAGTGTCAATTGTACGTGGCTTGTAAATATGCATTTTCATGAAAGGAATAAAAATAAATGATGATGATGATGAATATCGATCCTCAAGTCAAAATATTGATATTTTGGATACTGTGGTTCAGGGGTGTCCAAACTTTTTTCCAGCAAGGGTCGCTTACTGAAAAGTCAATGTATGCGGGGGGCCATCTTGATATTGTTTTATTTAAAACAAATACTCAAACAAATATTGTTTCAGCTATGTACTATAGGTGACTAAGTGTATCATTAATTTTTAGTTTGAAAGTTTCAGCTTTTTCTCATAACATACCAACGATTTTGCTCTGTTTTCTTCGATTTATGCCTATGAAAATACACTTTATTGCCATTGACCATCTGTGTGATCCAGAGGAGGAATGGGAGATGGTTACGTGGTCGGATGAGATGAAAATAGAGAAAATAGAACTCACCCGCCGTGTTTGGAGGAAGAAGAAGGATGAGTAGAATCTCAAGAACACCATCCCAACTGTAAAGCACCAAGGTGATAACATCATTCTTTGTTGAAGTATTTCTGCGAAGGGGACAGGACGACTGCATCGTATTAAGGGGACGATGATATATCGCAAAATCTTGCCCTTGAATCTCCTTCCCTCAGTAAGAACATTGAAGATGGGCCGTGGCTTGGTCTTCCAGCTTGAGAACGCCTAAAAAACAGACAGCCATGGCAACTAAGGAGTGGCCTCCTTAGAAGCTGACGAAAACCCAATTGAAAATGTATGGAGAGGGCTGAAGGCCCGTATTGCCCCGCGACAATCCCAAAACCTGAAGGATCTGGAGAGGATCTGTATGGACGAGTGGGCCAAAATCCCTGCTGCAATGTGTAGAAAGCTGGTCAAGTACTACAGGAAATGTCTAATCTCTAATTGCAAATTAAAGTTTCTGTACCGAATATTGAGTTCTGTATCAAATACCTGTCATGCAATAAAATGCTGCCTTATGACCTAAAAATCTTGTGATTGCGATGTTTTATGTTCTGTGGTTTACGGTTGAAGAGTACCTATGATTAAAAAAAAAAAACTTCTACATGCTTTGTAAGTGGGAACATTTGCAAAACTAGCAGTGTATTAAATATTTATTCTCATATTATATATATATAAATATATATATATATACATACACACACACATATATATATATATATATATATATATATATATATATATATATATATATATATATATATTAGGGGTGTGGTAAAAAAAATCGATTCGAATATGAATCAAATCTTTTTTTTTTCATTTATTAATTTTTTTTTTTTAATCAATCTAACAAACCACTACACAGCAATACCATAACAATGCAATCCAATTCCAAAACCAAACCTGACCCAGCAACACTCAGAACTGCAATAAACAGAGCAAATGAGAGGAGACACAAACACGACACAGAACAAACCAAAAGTAATGAAACAAAAATGAATATTATCAACAACAGTATCAATATAAATTGTAATTTCAGCATAGCAGTGATTAAAAATCCCTCATTGACATTATCATTAGACATTTATAAAAATAATAAAAAAGAACAATAGTGTCACAGTGGCTTACACTTGCATCGCATCTCATAAGCTTGACAACACACTGTGTCCTATGTTTACACAAAGATAAAATAAGTAATTTTTTTGGTTCGTTTAATAGTTAAAACAAATTTACGTTATTGCAATCAGTTCATAAAACATTGTCCCTTACAATAATAAAAGCTTTTTTTTTTTTTTTTTTAATCTTCTACTCTGCTAGCATGTCAGCAGACTGGGATAGATCCTGCTGAAACCCTATGTATTGAATGAATACAGAATCGTTTTGAATCGGAAAGATATCGTTTTTGAATCGAGAATCGAATCGAAAAAATCGATATATTATCGAATCGTGACCCCAAGAATCGATATTGAATCGAATCGTGGGACACCCAAAGATTCATATATATATATATATATATATATATATATATATATATATATATATATATATATATATATATACACATATACCTGTACCTATGTTACATCTTATGTATTGTTTTTATAGGTAGAAAATGTGCGTGAATATGTGTATTTTCTTTTTTTACCCTTTTAAAGTGGTGTAAAACACTATGTTTTGCAACTTGCCCTCGTATTAAAGTGCTAAAATACATTCTTTGATTATTTGAATACTTTTTGGCAGTTTTTGGAAAGATAACTTTTTTCTCGTCGTGGACAAATGAATGACAATATTTCAAAGGACTTTTAAAGGGTTAGTTTAAGATTTCTGTGGATGTTCATTGTCAGCTCAGGGCATTCAATCGATCACAACTCGACTGTTTGGTTTGTCCTAGAACAATTGTTCTCAACCTTTTTTCAGTGATGTACCCCCTGTGAACATTTTTTTAATTCAAGTACCCCCTAATCAGAGCAAAGCATTTTTGGTTGAAAAAACAGATAAAGAAGTAAAATACAGCACTATGTCATCAGTTTCTGTTTTATTAAATTGGGGGAAAAAAGATGTAAAAATAACTAAAAACTTGTTGAAAAATAAACAAATGATTCAATTATAATTAAAGATTTCTACACATAGAAATAATTATCAACTTAAAGTGCCTTCTTTGGAGATTGTAATATAGATCCATCTGGATTCATGAACTTAATTCTAAACATTTCTTCACAAAAAAAGAAATCGTATTTATGGAACATGTCCACAAAAAATGTAGCTGTCAAAACAGAATATCGCATTGTTGCATTTCTTTTCACAGTTTATGAACTTACATTCATATTTTGTTGAAGTATTATTCAATAAATATATTTATAAAGGATTTTTGCTATTTTTACAATATTTTAAAAAAATCTCACGTACCCCTTGGCATACCTTCAAGTACCCCCAGGGGTACGCGAACCCCCATTTGAGAACCACTGTCCTAGAAGACTTTTCTCCTTTCATCCAAGTAGGCTTCATCAGAATCAAAAATGCTTTATTAATCCCCAAGGGGGAAATGAAAATGTTCAATTCATCAAATCAAATCAATTCATGTAACTATTATCACATCTGTTAAGACACCATTTTCGATCTCTTGCAACGCAACATAAAGTTAATAATTCCATTAATAATAATTCTGGTGTGATAATATTGTTAAATGTCCTTTACTTTACCTTTAAAATGTGTTTTTCTTACTGAAAAAGCACAACATATCCATATAATAAACACATCCTCACATCTTTTTTTTTTTTTTTTTAAACCACAAGCTTCTCCGAGTGCAAATGAATTCTTGAAATTGTCTGAAATACTCTGGCGTGATGACATCTCCCTCAAAGCGACCTGCAGTGACCTTGGTGGTCTGCGGAGGCGCGTCATTGTGCAGAGGAAGACACCCGGAGCTGCCTCACAGGAGGTCTGAGTGCTCTCGCAGCACAAAGCTTGCGTCTCGCTGAGGATGCGGTGACACTTCACTTCAGCAAGACAAATGGTGAGTAATGTGATTAAGCCTTTCACACGCTTTTTTTTTTAATTTATTGTCCTCTTCAAAGGACGGAGCCCTGTGTCAAATTGTGCACCATGCAGGGATTCTTCTGCTCAGGCACACGTGACACTTCCAAGGAGGGTTGATGGCTCTAATAGAATGTGTCACCTTTGAAGTGAGATCATTTGCATTCAGGGTGGGCACAAGGGGAGATGACTCAATACCTTACAAGGTGGTATTGATGCAGGAATTACGTAGAAAGCATACGCGTGAGCATAAGCGCCGATCCCGTGGGTGCTTGTGGCCCGAGCGCCCACGTAGAATGCCGAGCACCCACGTGGAATTGATGGCGACATTCAATCTTTAAAGGGGAACATTATCACCAGACCTACGTAAGCAGGAAAAAGACCATATCTTTTTTTAACCGATTTCCGAACTCTAAATGGGTGAATTTTGGCGAATTAAACGCCTTTCTGTTTATTGCTCTGGAGGCGGTGACGTCAGAATGTGACGTCGCCGAGGTAATACAGCCGCCATTTTCATTTTCAACATATTGTAAACATTGGGTCTCAGCTCTGTTATTTTCCGTTTTTTCGACTATTTTTCGGAACCTTGGAGACATCATGCCTCGTCGGTGTGTTGTCGGAGGGTGTAACAACACTAACAGGGAGGGATTCAAGTTGCACCACTGGCCCGAAGATGCGAAAGTGTCTGCCGCCAGACCCCCATTGAATGTGCCAGAGTGTCTGCACATTTTACCGGCGATGACAGACATGGCACAGAGATGTATGGATAACCTGCAGATGCATTTACAACGATAAAGTCAACAAAATCAAAAAGGTGAGTTTTGTTGATGTTGACCTATGTGCTAATCAGACATATTTGGTCGCGGCATGACTGCCAGGTAATCGATGCTAACATGCTATGCTAATCGACGCTAACATGCTATTTACCGGTGGTGCTAAAGCAGACATGGCACAGAGATGTATGGATAACCTGCAGATGCATTTGCAACGATAAAGTCAACAAAATCACAAAGGTGAGTTTTGTTGATGTTGACTGCCAGCTAATCGATGCTAACATGCTATGCTAATCGATACTAACATGCTATTTACCGGCGGTGCTAAAGCAGACATGGCACAGAGATGTATCGATAACATGCAGATGCATTTGCAACTATATAACGTTTCCTTCCACCCACATTTGGTGCTACCTGGGTTGTATAATATAGCCAGGGTGAGTCATGGATGCATGGGATTGTGGGCATTTGTTCTGTTTATGTTTTGTTGCTGTGAGGATGTTCTCCTGAAATGTGTTTGTCATTCTTGTTTGGTGTGGGTTCACATTGTGGCGCATATTAGAAAGAGTGTTAAAGTTGTTTATATCACAACCTTCAGTGTAACCTGTATGGCTGTTGAACAACTATGCTTTGCAGTCGAGTATGTGTATCTGCGGAAGCCACATATAACATGTTACTGGGCTGGCAAGCCGTCTGTACATGTGTAATCGCGAGAATAGTTGCTTTGAGAATTCGGGATCCTCCCGAAAAACTTGGGAGGGTTGACAAGCGTAATGCAGTCAAGCGGCATTCATATAAAAAGTTGCGGGCTGCACCAACATTAAATTTTCTTATCAAGGTGCGGGCCGCGTTTCTAAGACCCCTGGTACACACATAGCACAAAGCAGAAAAAAGATTGTGGCTCCCATTGTCTTCTTTATTTTGTGAAATGGGTCCAAATGGCTCTTTGAGTGGTAAAGGTTGCCGACCCCTGCACTAGGGCAACTTTTTACAGCAGGTCGCACCTCAGAAAAAAATTCAAGTACCAACATGAAGATCAATTTTAAAATACAGTAGCATAGTAGGCCTAAGTATTCATCGAAGCAAGGAAGGGGTTTTATTAAGCATGTACATTTAATAATTTTTGACCATTGAAACATTAGACACAGTTTAAACAGTAACGCTGTCTTTGAATATAATAAAACAAAACACTGTACTTTAATCAAGTGATTCTTTGGCATACCACTAGATGGCAGACCACAGTTTGAGAATCGCTGCACTTGAGTATGATCTGCTTAGCCCCCAGCTTCTAAAACTTGTAGCTCGTCCTCCGTATATTCAGGCTGAAAAAATACGATTCTATATCAACACTGTCACTCACCGAGGGTGGACGCTCCTCTTTCCTCTCTCTTATCTCTCCTGCTTGCTCCTTTGTCTTGTCTTGTCTTAACTCTGTTTGTTTCCTCTTTTTGCACTGCTCTCCAAATGTAAACATTGGAACTATTTAACTGGCCTCAATGAAATTGACAATATCTTAGGTTTGGGAGAACCCGCTTGTCGTGATGGAGCGGTTGTTGCTGGACACACGACGGACTCTTGGGAGAAAATGGAGTGCCGCGTGCCTGGCGACCGTTTTAGTGGAGGACGTGAAGATATCCAACTAATCGGAATTATGACAACAGGACATCTGCTGATTGGAGTAAGCATTGCTCTGGTTTGTTGACAAATTGGAAGTTTCTGGCAGTGTTCAAAGTACCCCAAAGCTACCACAAATGATTGAAGGGTGCGGGAAGAATTGAATTTTGAGGATCAGTCCTAGACAATTTAGAGTGATAAGCAAATTTTATTTTCACTCGCATGTTAAACATTCTAACTTGGATTTTTTCCCAGGCTTCGAGACTCTCCCGAAGGACAGTGCGGCAAAGACACAACAAACTCCAACGCCTTTGATGCTCTCCCTCCCCTCTGGTGCTAGATATCTCGAGATGTACGTTGTAATATGTACAGGACTCTCTCAGAAAATTAGAATATTGTGATAAAGTCCTTTATTTTCTGTAATGAAACTAAAAACATGGAAATGTCATACATTCTGGATTCATTACACATAAACTGAAATATTGCAAGCCTTTTATTATTTTAATATTGCTGATTATGGCATACAGCTTAAGAAAACTCAAAAATCCTATCTCAAAAAATTTGAATATTTCCTCAGACCAAGTTAAAAAAAAAAGATTTATAACAGCAAAACAAAATCAAACATTTGAAAATGTCAATAAATGCACTAAGTACTTGGTTAGGAATCCTTTCGCATGGATTACTGCATCAATACGGCGTGGCATGGAGGCAATATGTGCTTTGCTATGGAGGTTTTTTCTCCCCACTCCAGACTGGGCCCCCTTAGGGGCCCAGTCTATATTGTATTTTTTTTTTACTCATCCTTCCCCAGCATTGACCTTTTTCCCATCTTTCACGGGGCGTTCCTGTTCTGTAACCCTGTACACTGTTTGTCTAATCTTGTACGGGTTTATGCTGAAAACAAAGTTTTGTTGTACTTGTGCAATGACAATAAAGATCTACTTACCTACCAAGTAGTCGTTGTTGGCTCTTATTAAGTCTGTCAGGATTAGTAGTATTTGGCGTTGTTGTTGAGGGAAACGGCGAACGTTGTGATGTGCTCTTTGCTAAAGTTACAGCAATGCTTAAAATAACCCAAATACCGTAAATATCACACGTTATCATGAATGTCCCTGTTCCTACATTATGTATACTAACAGCATGTATATAACACATTTCATCCACGTCTTACTAGGGTTCGTTCACGATATAGAATGCGCAAAAAAGAGAAAGATATGTGTACTTGTCTCCCATAATGATTGTGAATGATCGACAAAATTGGGGGAAAAAACTGCAGTTCCCCTTTTAAGGCCTACTGAAATGAGATTTTCTTATTTAAACGGGGATAGCAGGTCCATTCTATGTGTCATACTTGATCATTTGGCGATATTGCCATATTTTTGCTGAAAGGATTTAGTAGAGAACATCGACGATAAAGTTTGAAACTTTTGGTCGCTAATAAAAAAGCCTTGCCTTTACCGGAAGTAGCAGACGATGACGTCACTTGTTGAGGGCTCCTCGCGTCCTCACATTGTTTATAGTGGGAGACTCCAACTAAAAGAGCTATTCGGACCGAGAAAACGACAATTTCCCCATTAATTTGAGCGAGGATGAAAGATTTGTGGCTGAGGATATTAATAACTAAGGACTAGAAAAAAAATAAAAAATAAAAAATAAAGTTAAAAAAAAAGGCGATTGCATTGTGAGCGATTCAGATGTTTTTAGACACATTTAGTAGGATAATTCTGGGAAATCCCTTATCTTTCTATTGTGTTGCTAGTGTTTTCGTAAGATTTTATAGTACCTGATAGTCGGAGGGGTGTGTCCACAGGTGTTTTGACGCCAGTCTCTTAGGGAATTAGTCACGGCAGCAGCAGCTTGACGGATGCTCCGCTGATCTCCCGGTAAGAGGCGACTTTTTAGCACAATTTTCTCACCAAAACATGCCGGTTGACAAGTGGTCGGGATCCATCCGGGAATTTTACACAAAGAAACACCGTGTGTTTGTGTGGCTAAAGGCTAAAGCTTCCCACCTCCATCTTTCTACTTTGACTTCTCCATTATTAATTGAACAAATTGCAAAAGATTCAGCAACACAGATGTCCAGAATACTATGTAATTGCGCGATGAAAAGAGACGACTTTTAGCCGCTAGTGGTGCTGCGCTAATATGTCCCCTCCAACTCAAGATATTACGCGCCTCATCATACAGGGACTTTTTCAACAAGAAACTCAGCGGAAAATCTAAAATTGTAGTTTAGTAAACTAAAAAGGCCGTATTGGCATGTGTTGCAATGTTAACATTTCATCATTGATATATAAACTATCAGACTGTGTGGTCGGTAGTAGTGGGTTTCAGTAGGCCTTTAACATAAAGGATTAATCACAGTCAAACTTCATCCATACGCTCCATTTTTCTTTGGCCCCATGGTAGCTTATTTTGCAGGCATGCTCAATAAAAACTGACCAGTTTGTTTTGTGCAATGTTGGGCTGTACAATAATTGAGGAGGGAAGATTGTCAACAGTATCGATACTTCGATGGACACCAAAATGCTAAAAATCCTTCAATACTGTACCTGATTTTTCCAGTATATTTGGTACTGCATACTGCTCAAACTTTTTCCCTGGCGAGCCGCATCAATTCTCGCGCTACAGAAGAATTTTCTTTCCTAAAAAAAAATGATCCAGTGTTTCCCATGTATTTTTACTTATTCGTGGAAGCCTGTCACGGATCCGGATTTGGAGTTTCCATTTCTGCCGAGCTGAATTACAATGTAAGTGTTGCAGTGTAGCATAACTGTACTATAGGTGCAGCATTACCTCGTTTCTCAACACACCTCATATGCGCCTGGTTTGCCGGGGACTAAGACGTGGCAGAAATTATCTGTGAAGCACTTAAGACATGTCAAGACGGGGTTTTTGGTGAGGTTTGTTTTCCCCTGGTGCAAAGCGATTGGACGGGGCACGACGTGAAGGTAATGACATATTTTAATTTTACTCCAAAAAAAGGAAAAAACGAAAAGCGCTCACAGAGGAGGTATAAAAACTTGACTATGAAAACAAACACTTGCACTTAAGCAAAACTATGGACATAAAACAAAAACTTGCACTATGGCATGAATAACGAAAAACTTACTTTGAACGAGATATGGGAACATGGGTCTTTGGCATGGATACATGGGTGTGGAGGGTGAGTAGAAGGTGATGTCTGACTACCTGGCAACTGTGGCTTAAATAATACTGTGGTGATTGAAAACAGGTGCGTGAGTAATGGGTAACCATGGAAACAAGAAAAGGGAGTGAAAAAGCAGGAACTAAAAAGAGTCCAAAAACCAAACAGAACATAACTTAAACAAAACATGATCCCAGACATGACAAGAAACTTTGTTGCAAGTGAAAGAGAAGATTATCTTGCATCGTTCATTTATTCGAAACACAAATACAAGCAGTCATAAATGTATTTTCCGCACGAGTGCGGGTGGAGATCCGCCACCACAAGCCCAGGAGTGTGCATTACCACAAAACCTCCAGAAGCGGGAGAAGTAACCTATGCCTAACGTAAACACACACTGGTTAACTTATTTCACCAGTAGACAAAGTGTTGCCTGTGGGCAAATTGCTGAACGCAGCTCTTTTTTATGGGCCTGTGACACATTGTAGGAAGGAAAAAAACAAAACACAAAAAAACAGAAAATGCAAAAATGCAAAACGTCATAAAAAGAAAGCAGAAATGTGGATACTATAAACAAATATAAACAAATATGTGTCTTTAAGTATATGTTTCAGCCATTTTATCAGTCTATTTTGTTACAAATGACATGACGTCACGCTACTATCACATTTAGATCAACATTGTTTCATGTACAACCTTTTATATACGAAGAAATACAAAAAGCCGCTGCCTGACCAGAGCTTAGAAAATCAGTAGATACTCCTCCCACCCCCTCCAAGGACTGTTTTCACTGCTGGACTCTGGCAAGAGGTTCTGTAGCTTTTGTAGCAGAACCTTCAGGTTCTATAACAGCTTCTTCTCTCAGGCCATAAGACTTTTGAATGCATCATAATCATTCCCTCAATTCCCCCCCAAAACCGATTAACTCGCTGGACTATAAAGACATAATAACATACAGCGTATCAAAACACGAATTGGTATGTCAGACTTAGCCCTGTCGTGGTTTAACTCCTATCTTACTGACAGGATGAGGTGCGTCTCCCATAACAATGTGACCTCGGACTATGTTAAGGTAACGTGTGGAGTTCCCCAGGGTTTGGTCCTTGGCCATGCACTCTTCAGCATCTACATGCTGCCGCTGGGTGACATCATACGTAAATACGGTGTTAGCTTTCACTGTTATGCTGATGACACCCAACTCTGCATGCCCCTAAAGCTGACCAACACGCCGGACTGTAGTCAGCTGGAGGCGTGTCTTAATGAAATTAAACAATGGACAAGGTTTCTCATAGTCAGCATGGTCGACGTCCCACTGGGGTGAGTTTTTCCTTGCCCTTATGTGGGCCCTACCGAGGATGTCGTTGTGGTTTGTGCAGCCCTTTGAGGCACTTGTGATTTAGGGCTATATAAATAAACATTGATTGATTGATTGATTCATAACGTGGATGCATATGCAAAAGTCCAATATAATTATCTGAACAGTAAATCCATTTATATCTGCACCTTATTGCTCTTTTATCCTGCACTACAACGAGCTAATGCAAAGTTCTAATCTGAATGACAATAAAGGAAGTCTAAGTGTAAGTCCAAGTCTAACCCCTGAAAAAACAATATGGAACCACCAGACTGTAGTACTCAGCTTTGAAAACTTGATCAGGTGCTCCAATTGTTATGATCCGCTGCCCGGATCATAGTCTGTTTATGTTTTTTGAGTCACTTGTGTTTTCTGTTAGTTTTGGACTCCTTTAGTTCCTGTTTGTGTACCTCTGAGTTGGTTACCATAGCCACTTAAGTATTTCCACCTGCCGCTCGTGTTCGGGACGCGCACCTGTTTGTAATCACAGACATTATTTAAGCCTGCTTTTGCCAGTCAGTTGGTTTGGCTTCTTTGTTTGTGTCTCACCACTGTTACGTAAGTTTTTGCATGTCTCCTAGCTCTGCTAGTGATATTTAGTCTGTGCTAAGTTATAGCCTTAGCTTCTAGTGCGATCGGCACCTTGTTTCATCGGTTTGTTTAGTCTTATTTTTCTATTAAATCATGTTCCTACCTGCAAGTCCTGTCACCAGTCGTCCGTTTGCATCCTGGGAGAACAAACCCCACATCACCATGCGGTCCGGCCACAACACCAATATCCACCTGGTACATACAGTAAGATCCTTAATGATGCTGCCTCACTCCTCCTAAAATAAATGTACAGCTATGCTTTCGATTAGCAAGCATAGTGTTAATGTCTGTATCTGGGCTGACTATAAAGTTCCAAAAAGAAAGTCTGCCTTCTCTCAATCAACCTATTTCTACATAGCGATCAAAAAATGGAATGGGCTCCCAGACAATCTAAAAAATAACACAAAAACCTTTTTTACAGCTTCTCACGAGCAGTCAAAGACTGGCTTTTAGACCACCAGTCCTGCACACACTAATAGTACCAGACGGGTGTTTGGCCATTAGATGATATCATCGTGGGTATCGTCAGACTACGAGTGTAATGAAGCCATCTTGTCTGCATGTGCAGTACCATCGGGGTATGTCTATTGAAAGAAAGATACCCTTGAAAGTACCATCAGATGACTACCATACTGTATGATGTGTTGCGTGTGTACAGGTGTAGACGAGGGCACAGACAGCAGGGATGTCTTTAATCTATATTTATTATACAACACAAGGGAAATGAGGCGTGTAATTAATCCGGACGATGTATGAGAATTAACTGTTGCTAGTAGTGTTGAGCGAGAGGCGGAAGTCCAAGAACAGGCAGGAAGTTGGGGGCAATAGAGAGGTGTCAAAGGTCCGTGTCCAGGTGGGAGGACGAAATCCAAGAAGCAGCCAAAGAAAACCAGAGGGAATACGGGGAGATGAGACACATAGCTTGTGACGCGGGAACGGAGGAATGCTGCTGGATGACGACAACAAAAACACGAGACAAATGAACACGGAGGGGAAGAAAAAAGACAGAGAGAGAGAGAGTGCATTGAGATAGGGCTTGTCGGCTTACTGTACGGGAACAGATTGCTACCTTCCGGCACAGTATATCAGGTTCAACTGTCTTAAGAAGGCAGGAGAGCTCATCAGTAACAGGTGTGTGAATAGTTGATTGGCGATTGTGTGCAGCTACTTGCTGTTGCCGGAGTGGCACCCGCCGGCGCGGTCTTGGAGGTGTGCCCAGCGCAACGCACAGATTTAATGCGCACTGTGATGCCCTTGGGCCATGACATGATGTGTTGTATGGATTTTGATTAAAAACTGTTGCACTTTGTATGCTTCTACACTTTACATGATGCTGCTAAAATACAGTACTTGAGAGCATCGTACACAGATTTGGAACAAGCACGTTGTGTATGTATATTTCACTTTGTATTTGTAATTGCTTTTTATTGTGTAATTTCAATCCTATTATGTGTTTTTATTTTTGTTGTTTCATTTTAATTGTGGATGCTAAATGGGCCTTAAAAGGACCACAGATGTAAATTAGTATGGTGCTAAATCTGGTGCTGCCATCTTTTTAAATGCATCTGCACATTATCCTTTAAAGTACCAGTAGTGTGGGAAAACAAGTTGCTTCTACATTGAAGGTATTGTCATCTATATCTGATTTATGGCACCAAAAGTTAAAGTTTGCAAATGAATAGATATAATCAAAATAGTATCAATCTTACAGATTACCAAGCCATTTTGAGAGTTTTTGTGACGTCACACTAGAAACTACAGATCGCTTCCACATTAATAACAATGCTAATCAGGAAGACTTTGCGAGAGCAACAATGATTACTTTGGAAAAAATTATGATCCAGAACTTTAGATTTTTGAGCCCGAACACAAGGATGACCAACAAGTTTTAGAAGCCGAGCACTAAATGGATGCAAATTTATTGAAACACTATAATATCAGAAGGATTTCTAGGTGCTAAATATACAAACTAACCATTTTAAACCATAATAAAACAAAAGCTAACTATAATATTTCCACTCTCGCTTGTATGCTGACTGACGGGACGTTCACATAATCCTGTTTGAATGAAGATTAAATAGCAATCCTTAGAAAGGGTTAAAAAAATGTTGCCGCAACTTGCATCTTTTTGTGTCTTATTTGCCATTTTGGGGGGATGTCAAAATCGACCACCCTCTCAGTACATGGCCACATTTGTGTACTACCAAGTGAGAGATGCATGAATTATAATCTAGAATTTACTTTTAGCAAGTTTGAGACAGAGAAAAAGCATCCACCAGTTTATAGTGTGTCAACAATAGCAGCGGAAGCTAGCATTAGCTCATTGATTGATTGATTTATTGATTGATACATTTATTAGTAGATTGCACAGTACAGTGCATATTCTGTACAATTGAACACTAAATGGTAACACCCTGTGATAGGGCGTGGCCTGCGAAACTGCAGCGAGGTGGGGTGTGCCGGGGCCGGCTCTAAGATCAGCGACAGGTGCGTAAATGGCCTACTTGGGCGCGTTTGTCTGATCACCTGTCACTCTGTAAAAGGGCAGCAGCCGGGAAGGAGGTTGTTGGAGTGGTTGATGGTAGAGAGAGAACCCGAGCAAGAGCACGAGCGAGACGGGGACCAGAGCGGATGGCTGAAAAGCAAGCAAAAGAACAAGACTGTCTCAAGAGGCGATTGCTGGAAAGCAGAGCGATGAGTTTATTGCAAAAAAAAAACAAAATCACAAAACCGTCAAGCCTGTCATGTCTCTTCTGAGTGGTCCGAGGTACCTCCACACACAAGTTAATCAATACATTGTATATTCATGGCTGTCGATGCACTGCTGAAATAGTGTGTCTGCGTTGGAGTTTATAATAACAATATCACTCTTATTTGGTCAATTTTCAGTTCACGACATGTAAATGGAGTATTGTTGGTGCTTTCTGGAGGTTTTTCGAGAGAATATAATGAGCGCAGGAGAGGTCTCTCTGTCTGATGACTCAATTGTTAGCTATTTACTCACAATTTGGAATGCATGGAAAAAGCCAAGCATATGTGTTCTTGTCTTACATAAGGATTGTGAATGATAAACAGCACATCTCTTTCCAATTTTTGCATATTTCCACTATGACTGATCTAATAGTATGGTCAGAGTGCAGAAGCATCACTAATTTGAGGTGGAATCTATGGAAATTGCCAAAGATGTTTGGAGCGTAATACTCAAAATGGCCGACAGAATTTGTGGCAGTTTGTTATTTTTAGACATTATTTTCACATTCTTTGGGGAATGTAACTATAATTGGCAAATAATTGACAAAAAGTCAATATATTTTTCCACTTTACTGGTACTTTAAATTAAGAAAATACAAATGGCGAAAACGTATACATTTCCACGGTCATTGATGATGTGGGGCTGCATGACAGGTAATGACATTTTCAATAAATGCACAAGTGTATATTGACATTTTGGAGACTTTTCTTACTCCATCTATTGTAAGGATATTTAGGGATGATGACATCATTTTCAAGATGATAATGCATCTTGCCATAGAGCAAAAACTGTAAAAGCGTTGCTTGAAGGCAGATACATGGCCTGAAAAAGTAGAAAATAGTCCATGACAAGACTCCAACATGCAAAGCGGGTCTGACAACAGCAATCAGAAAAAGATAGATCAAGATAAATGAAGAGTACTGTCTGTCACTGTTTGTTTCCATGTCTCAGAGACTGCAAGCTGGTATATAAGCCAGAGGTGGTGCAACAAAGTACTGCAAAGTACATCCTTGAGACCTCAGAATTAGGGAGATATTGAAAAGGCCCGCTGGGGGTTATATATATATATATATATCTATATATATATATGTATATATATATATATATATATATATATATATATATATATATATATATATATATATGACCCCCATATATATATGTGTGTGGGAAAAATCACAAGACTCCATCTCTACAGAACTGTTTCATGAGGGGTTCCCTCAATCATCAGGGATACCCTTGAAAGTACCATCAAGTTATGTAGACCAGTGGTCCCCAACCTTTTTGTATCCGTGGACCGGTCAACGCTTAATAATTTGTCCCGCGGCCCGGGGGGGGGGTGGAATCCTTTTTTAAATTTATTTATTTATTTATTTTTCTTTGTCATGAAAAAGGGACGTTTTTGTCATGAAAAATTTAGGTTTTTGTGGTTGGTGCACTAATTGTAAGTGTATATTGTGTTTTTTATGTTGATTTAATAAAAATAAAATAATAAAAAAATGTATTTATGTTTTATTTTTTTTAAATAGAAATTAATAAAAAATACTTCTGCGGCCCGGCCCGGTACCAATCGGACCACGGCCCGGCCCGGTGGTTGGGGACCACTGATGTAGACCACAAGGAAGTGTGTTTTCCATTTAGAATAAATAATAATAATATGACTCTTTTAATGCGCCCTATACTCCGGAAAATATGGTACTTGTGAAGGGTTGACAAATTGTAGATCATTTTGCAACCTTAAACACTTATCAGACCTACATTTATTCTATTACAATGTATAAATAAATAAAAAAACAATAACAATAGGATGCTTGCATTTAGAATGAACAGATAGTTTTGGCAGCCTCCCAAACTGGACTTATCTGTTTAGGCCAGACGCAGCAGAGATGTCTAAACCATCTAAGTTTTATTTTTATTTTGTCTGTTTCGTTTCAAAAATCACTTGCCACAATTGCAAGATCGCCGTCCAAATGCAAAACAGAGAGCAGAAGAGGAAGACTTTGGTTGCTTTGGACACAGTGGTGGACATCAAAGCGTTGCAGAGGATCCCCCTTTCAGAATAGCATCTACATGCCATTCCAATAAGTGCGGCCTATTTGGTCGTGCAGTTCAAACGAGGGCTGCCGGTGCAGCCTGCTCTCTGGGGCCTCGCCACTCATTGTCTGGCTGCACAGATGTTTCGAATGTCACTCAAGACCATTTTGCCACTTGGACGGTTTCTGAAGGCTTGTCTTTAACTCAACTTAACTCGGGAGTCGTCTTGTGTTATTGCAGTCACAGGACAGTGCAGTTTGATCAATAAGCATTGGGACAATGACAAAATGGTCTTATTCCACACCAGTGCAGGGCAATGGGAACAAACCAATCTGTGATTGAACAGTAGACGTCAGCTTTGTCACATGACGTTTATAATTTAACCTTAAGCACATTTTCAACCCTCATAAAATATTTTCATTACTTTTGGGATAATACATCGATTTACAACTAGTTGAATGGCACCTCTGTCATGGCCTTAAGGCGGCGGTCGGCAACCCGCCGGCCTCGAGGCTCTCTAGAGCATGGGTGTCAAACTCTGGCCCGCGGGCCAAATTTTGCCGGCCGTGCAATTTCATTTGGCCCTTGAGGTAATATCAAATTAAGATTACAGCTGGCCCACTGGTATTATACAGCGGCGATGCCTCTGTAACACTGCATTCACCTCTGATACTCATACTTGCCAACCCTCACGATTTTCCCGGGAGACTCTCAAAGTTCAGTGCCCCTCCCGGAAATCTCCCGGGGCAACCTTTCCTCCAAATTTCTCCCGATTTCCACCCCGACTACAATATTGGGGGCGTGTCTTGAAGGCACTGCCTTTAGCGTCCTCTACAGCCTGTAGTCGCGTCCGCTTTTCTGCCATACAAACAACGTGCCGGCCCAGTCACATAATATACAGTATGTGGCTTTAACACACACAAGTGAATGCAAGGCACACTTGATCAACAGCCACAAGGGTCACGCTGAGGGTGCCCATATAAACAACTTTAACACTTTTACAAATATGCGCCACGCTGTGAAGCCACACCAAACAAGAATGATAAACACACTTCGGGAGAACATCCGCACCGTTGCACAACATAAACTCAACAGAAGAAATACCCAGATGCCCTTGCAGCACTAACTCTTCCGGGACGCTACAATATACACCCTCGCTACCACCAAACCTTGCTTCCCCCCCACAATTTTTATCTAAATTTTATTTGATATGCCATTGATATTTTCTAATCATTATTATTATAATTTGAAACTCGATTCTGCATGTGACTATAAAGTTGTTTAAGCTTTGCTTGTTTAATATTCAATGCAAAACTTATTTGGGTCCCTGTTAAAAGGTAAATTTTTTCAACATCGGCCCGTGGCTTTGATCAGTTTTAAATTTTGGCCCACTCTGTATTTGAGTTTGACACCTTTGCTCTAGAGCTTTTTAAAAAATGTATAAAAATGGAAAAAGATGAGGAAAAAATTTATTTTTTGTTTTGATATGGTTTCTGTAGGACGACAAACATAACACAAACTTCCCTAATTGTTAGAAATTACACTCACTTTATAAAACATGTGTGGAGGTTTCCCTCTTGTTGTGGGTTCTCCTGGCGGGCAGATCTTCTTGAGCCCGGTGTAAAGCAAGTTTTTATCAGAATCAGAATCAGACATACTTTATTAATCCCTAAGGGGAAATTAATATTGTCATGCAGGGATTGCTTTCCAGCAATATATTTTTGGACTTTTCAGTCCTGCGTGTCTCAGTTCGTGTGTCCTTCTCTGGCTCCAACTCCAACCACTGTCTCTCGTCCCGGCTGCTCCTAATAAAGGCGACAGGTGATTAGATAACAAGGCCCAGCTGGGCTGTCGACTCACCTGCCGCTGTCTTCGAGACTGGTCCTTGCACCCCCCGCTCCACGGCAGGCCCGCAGACCATGCCCCCCTCCACAACATGCTTCAGTGATTAGAGACTATTTGGCGAGCAACGTTTTGTCCTACTAATTTTGCCGGTCTTTGAACTCACCGTAGTTTGTTTACATTTACAACTTTCTCGGACTTTTTGAGACGTGTTTTATGCCACTCCTTTTTTGGCTCATTTTGTCCAGCAAACTTTTAAAGTTATGCGTGAAGGCACAAAAGTGAGCTTTGTTGATGTTATTGACTTGTTGGAGTGCTACTCAGGCATATTTGGTCACTGCATGACTGCAAGATAATCGATGCTAACATGCTATTTAGGCTAGCTGATTGTACATAATGCAGCATTATGCCCCATGTGTGGGTATATTTGAGCTCATTTAATATCATTTAGGTCCTCTTAATTTGATTTATACAGTATGTGCATGTCTTATGACACATTATCTGTATGTAATATTGACTGAGCACATAGTCATTGGATTGTAGGCTAACATAGCTAATATAGACACTTACATAATGTGTTGTCTTCATTAAAAACACTTTCAGACACAATTTTTTTGCGGCTCCATTTTGTATTTTCAGTCTAATATGGCTCTTGCAAAATTTTGGGTTGCCGACCCCTGCCTGAGGGGCTCTGTAGCGCTTTTCCTGGCACCAAGCAACTTTGAGGAGGGCGTTCTTGCTAAACTACTAAGTGACTTCCGATGCTCAAATCAAAATACTAATGTTAATGTTAACTATTACAGATTTGCATAGTAGCAATAAATAGCCATCAGCTTGATAGTTGGCAGTTCAACCCCTGACACGACCACCCATGCAACAAACTCAAAAGTATTGTACAAGGAACAAAAACATTTATGAGAATAAATCACTGTCTTACCTGCACATTGCCTCCGGAGTTCCCGTTTCCGGAGTTTACGTCTGCATCGTGGGAGAACGACCCACGCTCGCGAATAAAAAATTATTCGCGATGACTGCCAATAAATATAGAGTAAAATATGTAGGTTCTTTCTGTGGAAAGATCAGTCATACTGAATCAGTGGAGTATTACCCTGTCAGTGTGACGCCATATGCGCTAGTAGTCCTCATGGGAAATTTGGTCTTCCTTCTGGCAAAACACAACTGCTTTGGGCCACTGGCGCCGCCAAAATCAACCAAAACTATAAGTTCTTGAGTGGGGCTTTAAGCTTTAAAGGCCTACTGAAACCCACTACTACCCACCACACAGTCTGATAGTTTATATATCAATGATGAAATATTAACATTGCAACACATGCCAATACGGCCGGTTTAGTTTACTAAATTGCAATTTTAAATTTCCCGGGAGTTTTTTCTTGAAAACGTTGCGTAATGATGACGTGTACGCGCACACACAGCTAAAAGTCGTCTGCTTTAACCGCATAATTACACAGTATTTTGGACATCTGTCTTGCTGAATCTTTTGCAATTTGTTCAAATAATATTGGAGAAGTCACAGTAGAAAGATGGAGTTGGGAAGCTTTAGCCTTTAGCCACACCAACACACGGTGATTCCCTGTTTAAAATTCACGGAGGTGAAACTTTACTATGGATCACAGTGAACATGGATCCCGACCTAATGTCAACCAGCAGGTTTCGGTGAGAAAATTGTGGTAAAAATTTGCTTCTTACCGGAGATCAGCTAAGCTTGTGCCGCCCATAGAGCTGCCGTTGACTTCCCTGAGACACTGGCGTCAACACACCCGTGGACACACCCCTCCGACTATCAGGTACTGTTAAACTCACTAAAACACTAGCCACACAATAGAAAGATAAGGGATTTCCTAGAATTATCCTAGTGAATGTGTCTAAAAACATCTGAATTCCTCCCAATGCAATCGCATTTTTTTTTTTTAACTTGTTTTTTTTTTTCTAGTCCGTCGCTATCAATATCCTCAAACACGAATCTTTCATCCTCGCTCAAATTAATGGGGAAATTGTCGTTTTCTCGGTCCAAATAGCTGTTTTTGTTGGAGGCTCCCATTAAAAACAATGTGAAGATGTGAGGAGCCATCAACATGTGACGTCATCGTCTGCGACTTCCGGTAGAGGCAGGGCTTTTCTGTTAGCAAGCAAAAGTTGCGAACTTTTATCGTGGGTGTTCTCTACTAAATCCTTTCAGCAAAAATATGGCAATATCGCGAAATGATCAAGTATGACACATAGAATGGACCTGCTATCCCCGTTTAAATAAGAAAATCTCATTTCAGTAGGCCTTTAAGAAGGATGCATTCTTATCTTTTTCTCTCTGTCACTCATGTCATGACTAAACTACTGGAAAAAAGTGTCTCAGGTTGGCTAAGTTAGTAAACAACATAGGAGGTGAGATGGTGCTCATTTAGATAATGGTGAAAGGACAACTGGTAGAAAATAGATGGCTTGAGCAAGTAAAAAAGTAAAGTCTCCGATAAAAGTGCTTACAGCCATTCTTTCATTCCATCTCACTAAAGCAGTTAGTGTCACAATCTACATTTCATGTTAATAATGCACTCAACTGTAATGTAACCATGAATTTAAAGCTCTACCACTCTGCAAGCGGCAAAACGTGCCAGCACGGCAATCAAAAATAAAATAGTCTTGTAGGTGTAACGTATAGTTGGCATCGTGGTGTGGTTGCGTTCTCTCGTGGATGCAGTTGGAATGGAACACAGCGTGGAGGTAAGAATGATGATTTATTAATACTAAAGAACAAAAACACTTGCACGAAAGCACTAAGAACAAAACCAAAAGAACTAGCATGTGAGCTAGAAAGAACTAAGGACGCTAGCATAGAAGCTAAAGAAACAAAAAAGGAATAGCGTGGAAGCTAACGAGTACAAAAAGGTATTTACCACAAGCGGAGATAGCGACGTCACCTGTTGCATAGAGAGCAAACTGTTTGGAGTGCGAGGATGAATGAACAAAGGAGGCTCGCTTAAATAAGGACAGAAATTAAGAGGCAGGTGCGCGTACAAAACACAAGGCAGGTGACACTAATACGTAACCATGGCAACGAAACAAAACAGGAAGTTCCACCAGGAACTAAGGAAGTCAAATAACAAGACGAGATACAAAAACAGAACCAAAACCAGAATATGCCATGATCGGAGCAGCGGATCATGACAGTGAGGAGAGGCGCTTGCCATGGCTTTGAACCTTTCCTTAATGTCCCCATTTATTTGTGCATTTCTGCTCACTATTTTTCGAGTTAGCGGCTCAACAGTAACTGAGCGCCATTAGATTTCCCCATGCTATGGAATGGCCCGAGGGTCAAAAAAGCAGAGAAACGTTTAGGTATTATATTATTATCGCGTTAACTGACAGATTGGAAAGATAGCACCCAGGTAAAGCTTGCAAGCATTTAGTATGAAAGTGTCTTCTGCAACTTGGTTGCATTCATGACCAAACAAGACAAAAGCAAGTGAGATTTATACTGCAGCTCCCTAAACAAATATGCATCCCCCCCCACCCCTCTTGCCGCCCCCCCACACACGGCGCTTTGTACAAAAATGCTGCTGGTCTGTGCATGTTTGAGTTTGTCTTTCTGCATCATCACAATAGGGACTATTGTGCGAACGCCGCACATGTGCGACGGTCTGAGTCATTCTGCAGGAAGAATTCTTCAGTGTCCCTGCAGACTGTACCTTTCGCTATTAACTTTCGAACCGTGACACAAAAGGAGCGAGAGCAGATATGAGGAAATGTGAAATACCCTCCTGTCCTCCTCAACATGTGTATGAAACAGAACATGACGTCATGTGGAAGTGTTTTGTATTGTTTTCGGCCTGTATAGGAGCCAGATGTGAATATTCACTGACATAACAAGGTGATCCACTATAGAACAGTGGATTGTTTAGGAGCGGGGGTGGGAGGGGAAGGATTTATTTTTTTTCGACCATGTCAGTTTACAGCTTTCCGAACATGCTTCTCACATGACTGAGCATGCTGTACTCTTTCATTTTGGAAAGGTCGTGCAAATTGTCCATTGTAGTTCATAAGACAGCAGATATGCATATTACTAAACTATTTAATCAACTAAAAGCATGCATGTGCTACATTGGCATCTTGGAAAGAATATACAGTATGTCATAAAAGCCTAATTTCAGCAACTTGACACATGCACAGGAGTGCTGCTGAGAACCATGGCCCAAGATTTGGAGATGCTGATCCTCACTCGGCTGCGAACCGATCTAGTGAGAGCTGAAGGTCATGAACCGAGGGTGCCATCAGTACCACATCATCTGCAAACAGCAGTGACGCAACCTTTAGCCCCCAAAGACATATACCCTCTCCGCCGTGGGCAAGGCAAGAAACCCTATCCATGAAAATCACGAACAGGATAGGTGACAGAGGTCAGACCTGGCGGAGACCAACCCCCACTGGAAACGGATCCGACTTACATCCAAGCACCTGGACATAACTCTCGCTTTGGTTGTACAGAGATTGGATGGCCCTCAGCAGGGTTACCCCTACCCTGTACTCCCTCAGCACCACCCACAGGATCTCCTGGGGGACCCGGTCATCTTCTCCAAATCCACGAAGCACATGTAGACTGGATAGACGTACTCACAGGCCTTCTCCAGAAATCCCACAAGAGTAAAGAGCTGGTCAGTTGTTCCACGACCAGGACGGAATCCACATTGCTCCTCTTGAATCTGATGTTCGACTATCGGCCGGACCCTCCTTTTACAGTACCTTGGCGTAAACTTTCCCAGGGAGGCTGAGCAGTGTGATACCCCTGTAGTTAGCACACACCCTCTGGTCCCCCTTTTTGAATAGGGGGAACCGACATCCCAGTCTACCACTCCCTCGGCCCTGTACCAGACTTCCACGCAGTGTTGAAAAGGCGCATCAACCAAGAAAGCCCCTCAAAACCCAGAGCCTTCAGCATTTCTGGACGGATTTCGTCAACCCCCAGGCCACTGTGGAGTTGTCTAACTACCTCAGTGACTTCACTCCGACAGATCGACGTCAATCCCCCATCATCCTCAGGCTCCGCTCCTGTCAGGGAGGGTGTGTCTGAGGTAGTTGGGTTCAGGAGTTCCTCAAAGGGCTCTTTCCCACACCCTACAAGTCAGCAGAGTCCCATCCCTGCTGTACACAGCTTGGACAATTCCCTATTTCCCCCTCCTGAGGTGTCGTATGGTCTTCCAGAACAGCTTTGGTGCAGCCCCATAGTCTTTCTCAATTTTTTCCCCGAACTGCTCCCGTACCATTTGCTTAGCCTCGTCCACAGCCACGGACGCTGCCCTTCGGGCCTGTCGGTACCTTGCAGCTGCCTCCGGAGTCCCCTGGGATAACTGACCACCGCTGTCCACCAGGGTGTTCGAGGGTTATCGACCCTTGAGGCACCTAAGACCTTATGGCCACAGCTCACAGCTGCAAATTTAGCAATAGAGGCTTTGAACATTGCCCATTGCTGTTCAATGTCCCCAACCGCCACAGGGATGGCAGAGAAGTCCCGCAGGAAGTGGGAGTTGAAATCCTTCCGGACACAGGACTCCTCCAAACGTTTCCAGTTCACCTGCACTACACGCTTGGGTTTGCCAGGTCTGTCCAGAAGTTTACCCCGCCATCCGACCCAACTCATCACCAGATGGTGATCAGTTGACAGTTCAGCTCCTCTCTTCCAAAACATACGGCCACAGATCAGCTGATACGATTGCAAAATTGATCATTGATCTTTGGCCTAGAGTGCTCTGGTATCAGGTACACCTATGAGCATCCTTATGCTTGAACATGGTGTTTGTTATCGCAAGTCCATGACTAGCAAAAAAGTCCAATAACAATCCACCACTTAGGTTCAGATCAGGGAGACCGTTCCTCCCAATCACGCCAGTCCAAGTATCATTGTCATTGCCCACGTGTGCGTTGAAGTACCTCAGCAAGACTTTGGAATCCCCTGCCGGCGTCCCATACAGGATCCCATGCAAGGTATCCAAGAAGGCTGAATACTCTGAACTCTTGTTTGGTGCGTACATACAAACAACAGTAATTTTTCCCCCTTCCAACCCAAATACGAAATGAGGCAACCCTCTTGTCCACTGGGGTGAACTTCAACGTACAGGCACTCAGCCGGGGACTCGTGTGTATCCCCACACCCGACAGTAGTAAAGGGGTTAACTTCCTAGAGCCCCAAGACCCCATAGAGGAGCCTCCACTGCCGGATGCACTTTAACGTCATGCCCAGGACACAATATATACATATATATATATATATATATATATATATAAATATATATATATATATATATATATATATATATATTAGGAGTGTGGGAAAAAATATACTCGAATACGAATCGCGATTCTCACGTTGTGCGATTCAGAATCGATTCTCATTTTTTTAAAAATAAATTTTTATTTTCATTTATGTTTTTAATAAATCCAACAAACCACTACACAGCAATACCATAACAATGCAATCCAATTCCAAAACCAAACCTGACACAGCAACACTCAGAACTGCAATAAACAGAGCAAATGAGAGGAGACACAAACACGACACAGAACAAACCAAAAGTAGTGAAACAAAAATGATTATCAACAACGGTATCAATATTAGTTATAATTTCAGCATAGCAGTGATTAAAAATCCCTCATTGACATTATCATTAGACATTTATACAAATTAAAAAAAAAGAACAATAGTGTCACAGTGGTTTACACTTGCATCACATCTCATAGGCTTGACAACACACTGTGTCCAATATTTTCACAAAGAAAAAATAAGTCATATTTTTGGTTCGTTTAATAGTTAAAACAAATTTACATTATTGCAATCAGTTGATAAAACATTTTCCTTTATAATTATGAAAGCTTTTTAAAAAAAAAATCTACTACTTTGCTAGCATGTCAGCAGAGTGGGGTACATCCTGCTGAAATTCTATGTATTGAATGATTACAGATTTGTTTTGAATCGGAAAAATATAGTTTTTGAATCGAAAAAAATCGTTATGTTATGGAATCGCGACCCCGAGAATCGATATTGAATCGAAACGTGAGACACCCAAAGATTCGCAACCCTAATATAAATATATATATATATATACACACACATATACAATTTGACCGCCGACAACAGACTGCTAACTGAAACCTGATGTTGTGATGAAGTATCCACTTTCGCTGACGAGCTGCGTCTTTGCCCTCGCACACGAACGACGTAGCTCGCCCAAAGCGGACGAAAAAGTTGCATTCGGGTTGCATTGGCGTTTGTACTGAAGTCACATTTGAAAAAATTTGATTCCAATCAGATTTGGATTACCTCCTCGAAAAGATCAAATTCAAATCACTTTGGAGCTTTTAGACTGGCATAAAAGAATACAATCTGTCACTTGAGGACAAAATACATCACATTTAATGTGGAGTGTTCAAATTGTGAATATTTAGTGTGAGCCATCAGGCCTCGTTTCCCAAGAAAGGGAATTATGCAGCATATAGTCCAAGATGAGCCTATGTTACAACTTCACCTCATAAAAGCTTTTGCATATCACACTGTCTGTCTTGTTCAGGATATGCACATCGTGTACATATGTTCACCTTGTAAAAAAATAACACACACACACTAGCCCTGAGGTGATAGCAAACAAGTGTCAACTGGAGCCCACATGACACATTGTGAAAATATAAAACAGCAACAAAAAAAAAGCCCCACATTAATCATCCACGTCCAATCCTACCAGTGCTAATCAAATGATTACCCCATTGCAGGAGAATTTGGAGCTCATTGCGCTAATTGCCAGGTTAGGTTTCTGTTGGCTCAGGTGCTGCATACCCTGCATGCTTACCTTCGCAACCGTTGCACAGTTTGTGTGCGTCAAAGAGAACAAGCTGCTCTTTAAAACATAAACCAACAATGAGGCTGTGCAGAATAGGAGCCTGTCTGGCCGCAGAAACAAGCCCCGACACTCTGCATCCTCCTCCGGGTTTGTTGGGATTTAATCACACGTCAAAGAAGTGGTTGCTAAATGATCCATTGTGTACACAAAGCTTATGATTGACGGTGAATGGAAGCTTTGTGTGACATTTGTGTATTTTGGAACACAGTGCACCTTTCTAACGCACCTCTTAACAAATTATCATTTTATTGGATAATACAGGGCATCCGGAAAGTACTCAGAGCGTTTCACTTTTTCCACATTTTCTTATGTTACAGCCTTATTTTAAAATTGAATAAATGTATTTTTGTCCTCAAAAATCTGCACACAATACCCTATTATAATAATGACATTTTTTTATTTGTATTTTTTTTTAGCTTAGCAAATCATTTTAATTTCAAAATGCTTAGTTGCAGAACGACCATCAAAAGTTTTGGAATTTCAATCTGTGGAGTGAAAGTATGGAATGTGGAGTTAAAGCAATGTCCGAACATAAAGCAGTTTAAAAAGAAGTATAGGTACATTTCAATCTGTGCATTTAAGATGTGACTTTAAGGTTTTAATACTTATGTATAAAATACTACACGGTCTAGCTCCATCCTATCTTGCCGATTGTAATGTACCATATGTCCTGGCAAGAAATTTGCGTTCAAAGGACTCTGGCTTATTAGTGATTCCTAAAGCCCAGAAAAAGTCTGCGGGCTATAGAGCGTTTTCCGTTCGGGCTCCAGTACTCTGGAATGCCCTCCCGGTAACAGTTTGAGATGCTACCTCAGTAGAAGCATTTAAGTCTCACCTTAAAACTAATTTGTATACTCTAGCCTTTAAATAGACCTCCTTTTTAGACCAGTTGATCTGCCGCTTCTTTTCTTTTTCTCCTCTGTCCCCCCCTCCCTTATGGAGGGAATCCGGTCCAAAGACCATGGATGAAGTACTGGCTATCCAGAGTCGGGACCCAGGATGGACCGCTCGCCTGTGTATCGGTTGGGGACATCTCTACGATGCTGATCCGACTCCGCCTGGGATGGTTTCCTGTGGACGGGACGCTCGCTGCTGTCTTGGATCCGCTTTGAAGTGAACTCTCGCGGCTGTGTTGGAGCCACTATGGATTGAACTTTCACAGTATCATGTTAGACCTGCTCGACATCCATTGCTTTCGGTCCCCTAGAGGGGGGGGAGGGGGTTGCTCACATTTGAGGTCCTCTCCGAAGTTCTCATAGTCATCATTGTCACTGGCGTCCCACTGGGTGTGAGTTTTCCTTGCCCTTATGTGGGCTCTTCCGAGGATGTCGTAGTCGTAGTGGTTTGTACAGTCCTTTGAGACATTTGTGATTTAGGGCTATATAAATAAACATTGATTGATTGATTGATTGAGTGATTGATGGTATTCCAGAGGTACAGAGATGAAGAAGGGCTTTGATATTGGGTTTCTTGTGTTACGAAAGAGTTTGGGGCTGCCCATTGAGGCACTGGTACTGCTGTTTTGGCATGATACCATTTCCATGAGCACTTGTGGTAATGGTGGGGCTATGTATGTGTGTAGTGTGCATATGTACTGTATATATTTATAATTTATGTATATACAAGTTCATTAAGTTTGTACATAGAGTGAAGAGGTAGTTCTAGATTAGAGTCATTTATGATTTAAAGAAAAGGGGTGGGATTAAATAAGTGTATACTTTTTCTCACCCCTTTTCAAATATGTAAGGGAAAAAAAAAAAAAAAGGGGGAAATTCCAATGCTCATTTGCTTTCGTTTGCTTTTCGTTTTTTTTTAAATTCTCCATTGTTTTCATTTTGTTATAATGGCTGTTAACGCTATAGCACTGTATTGGATCATGCTTGCTTTTGTTTTTTTTGCATATTTGAAATAAAAATATATCAATCAATCAATATGTAAATAATAAATCACAACCTTTGCTCAATACTTTGTTGATGCACCTTTGGCAGCAACTAGAGCCTCTAGTCTTTTTGAATACGATACCACAAGCTTGGCACACCTATCTTTGGGGAGTTTCGCCCATTCCTCTTTGCAGCGCTTCTCAAGCTCCATCAGGTTGGATGGGATGCCTTGGTTTTCATCCAGCATGTCTGTACATTCATCTTAGTCTAGTCAGGGAGGTGACCGAGAACCCGACAATCCCTCTGTCAGAGATCCAGCGTTCCTCTGTGGAGAGAGCAGAACTTTGCAGAAGGACAACCATCTCTGCAGCAAACCACCAATCAGGCCTGTATGATATAATTGTCAAATGTAAGCCCTTTTTTTTTTTTAGTAAAAAGTTTGCCAAAATGCATCTAAAGGCTCTCAGACCATGAGAAACAAAATTATTTGGTCTGATGAGACAAAGATTGAACTCTATGGCATGGTGTTTGGAGAAAACCAGGCACCGCTCATCATCAGGCCAATACCATCCCTACAATGAACTGTGGTGGTGGCAGCATCATGCTGTGGGGATGTTTTTCAGCGGCAGGAACTAGGAGACTATTTAGGATAGAGAAAAATATAAATGCCCAAAGATAAGTGTGCCAAGCTTGCGGCATCGTATTTAAAACGACTATAGGGTGTAATTGCTGCCAAAGGTACATCAACAAAGTATTGAGCAAAGGCTGGGAACACTTTTGTATATATACATATTTTTTTCTTTTTATCCATGATAAATGGGCTAATTTAAAAAAAATAAATTACATTGTCATTACAAGGTATTGTGTGTAGAATTTTGAGGACCAAAATCAATGTATTCAATTGGTTGGCAACCTTCGGCATTCAAAGAGCCGTTCAAGGCCAAAATAAAACCCGCCTACAGCCGCAAACTCTAAATCAGTGGTACCCAACCACCAGGCCGCAGCCCGGTACCGGTCCGCGGAACGATCGGTACCGGGCCGCACAAGAAATAAAAAAAAAAATAAAAAAAAATAAATAATATGTATATATATATATACATATATATATATAAATTATTAAATCAACATAAAAAAACACAATTTATACATTACATATCAATATAGATTAATACAGTTTGCAGCGATACTGTCCGTAAGCACACATGATTGTATTTCTTTATGAAAAAAATAAAATAAATAAATAAACCCCCCCGTACCGTGGGACAAATTTTCAAGCGTTGACCGGTCCGCAGCTAAAAAAAGGTTGGGGACCACTGCCTTAAATGACGTTAACACCACCTATACAAACCCCAAAACCAGTGAAGTTGGCACGTTGTGTAAATTGTAAATAAATACAGAATACAATGATTTGCAAATATAACCTATATTCAATTGAATGGACTGCAAAGACAAGATATTTAATGTTCAAACTGGAAAACGTTATTTTTTGCAAATATTAGCTCATTTGGAAATTGATGCCTGCCACATATTTCACAAAAGCTGGCACAAGTGGCAAAAAAGACTGAGAAAGTTGAGAAATGCTCATCAAACACTTATTTGGAACATTCCACAGGTGAAAGGGCTAATTGGGAACAGTTGGGTGCAATGATTGGGTATAAAAGCAGCTTCCATGAAATACTCAGTAGGATGGGGCGAGGGTCACTACTTTGTGAACAAATTGTCGAACAGTTTAAGAACAACATTTCTCAACAAGCTATTGCAAGGAATTTAGGGGTTTCACCATCTACGGTCCGTAATATTATCAATAGTTTCAGAGAATCCAAAGAAATCACTGCAATTAAGCGAGGATATTATGGACCTTCAATCCCTGAGCCGGTACTGCATCAAAAAGCGACATCATTGAGTAAAGGATATCACCACGTAGGCTCAGGAACACATCAGAAAACCACTGTCAGTAACTACAGTTTGTCGCTACATCTGTAAATGCAAGTTGAAACTCTACTACGCAGAGCGAAAGCCATTTATCAACAACACCCAGAAATGCCGCCGGCTTCGCTGGGCCCCAAGCTCATCTACGATGGACTGATGCAAAGTGGAAAACTGTTCTGTGGTCTGACTAGTCCACATTTCAAATTGTTTTTGGAAACTGTGGACGTTGTGTCTTCCGGACCAAAGAGGAAAAGAACCATCCAGATTGTTATAGGTGCAAAGTTCAAAAGCCAGCATCTGTGATGGTATGGGTGTGTATTAGAGCCCAAGGCATGGGTAACTTACCCATCTGTGAAGGCACCATTAATGCTGAAAGGTACACACAGGTTTTGGAGCAACATATTTTGCCATCCAAGCAACGTTATCATAAACGCCCCTGCTTATTTCAGCAAGACAAACCACGTGTTACAACAGCGTGGCTTAATAGTAAAAGAATGCGGGTACTAGACTGGCCTGCCTGTAGTCCACACCTGTCTCCCATTGAAAATGTGTGGCGCAACATGAAGCCTAAAATACCATAACATAAACTCCGGACTGTTGACAATTTAAGTTGTACATCAAGCAAGAATGGGAAATAATTCCACCTGAAAAGCTTAAAAAATTTGCCTCCTCAGATCTCAAACGTTTACTGAGTGGTCTTAAAAGGAAAGGCCATGTAACACAGTGGTAAAAATGCCCCTTTGACAACTTTTTTGCAATGTATTGCTGTCATTAAACTCAATGATTGTTTGCAAAAAAAAAATCTCGGTTTCATTAAATATTTTATCTTTGCAGTCTATTCAATTGAATATAAGTTGAAAACGATTTGCAAATCATTGTATTCGGTTTTTATTTATGAATCACACAATGTGCAAACTTCACTGGTTTTGCGTATTGTAGTTTCATATAACTCATGCTACAGCGTTTTTTAAATCAAACACCAGACCAGGTGTCTGCAATCCGTGGTTCCAGAGCCGCATGTGTTTTTGTCGGCCGTCTTGTTGAGGCTCCCTCAGATTTTGTTCGACCCCTTAGTGAGAAGGTTGCATTTTTAGAAAGAGTTCTATAATTTCCCACCGTCTATGAGGCCGTGAACATACACAGGCTGAGTCCTGAGGTGCAAGAAAGGCAAGTAAAGGAGAGTTCAAGCCTGTGTTTGGTTCAGCTTCTTGAGTGGGCAACCCCTTAGCCATGAATACCATATTTTTTGTACTATAAGGCACACTTAAAGTCTTTTCTTTTCAGCAAAAATCCGGTGAGCCTAATGTACGTATTCATTTTGATTGTGCTTACTGACCTTGAAGCAATTTTATTTGGTACATGGTGTAATGATAAGTGTGACCAGTAGATGGCAATTACCCAACAGAGATACATGCGCACTGCAGGTAAATGCCTGTTCAATAAACGACGCTAGCAAGTACTTAGTCCAAGACTGACCAGCAATACCCTCCATCATGAATACGGCGGACCGATATTTGAGTCTGTCCTTTGTTTTTTTGATGTACAGCGTATTTCTTTTCTACCTCTTTTGGGCTTGTCAGCAGTACATGTTGTAACAGCAATCGCAGGTATAGCGGTCTTACCAGCTGGGTGTTTGGCAACCATGTTTTCCTGCCAACACGTGTGTGCAGGGGGGTGTGACCTGTGGGCCTGCCGCGGAACGGGGTGTGCCAGGACCGGCCTCGAAGACAGCGATAGGTGCGTAGATGGCCCAGGTGGGCCTTGTTATCTGATCACCTGTTGCCTTTATTGGCAGCAGCCGTGATGAGAAGAGTAGTTGGAGTTGGAGGTGCTGCTGGGCAAACGCAGAAAAGACTTGTTGCTGGAAAACAAAAGTCTCGCACCTTGTGAGAACAAAATTAAACAGTGTTATACCCTGAATTCCTGGCTCTCCTGGCAGTGTGCGGTGATCTGAATAACTCACTAGAGGGCAACGTCTACAGCGTTCTTCACTATATATCGCGTCAGCCAATGAGGCTCCTCCTTGCTGGGCTCTGCTCACCCCTCCTTTCTACAAGTCCTGTGATTGGACCTGGAGGGGTTGACCGCCGGTAAGACAAATGATTTTGTCTTCCGGGTTTCATTTACTAAAGCACTTAATTATAAGGCACAGCAAGCATGCATACGTACTATTTTTTAACAAATGACTATGGTTACGATACACTGTATGATGGTAATCGGATTTTTTTTTAGTTAAAGAATGTAACTTATGCACTCCAACTTTAAGCAACAGCAAAACTTTGAAGTTTCATTGAGGATATAGAACATTGCACACAGGTCTCAAAAATCTGTCACAATGTTTCAGTGCGACTTTGGTAATCTATGAAGCCGCACCATTTGATGGATTTGACAGCTACCATAGTCAGACGTACTGTGCTTCATTCAACATATAGTGTGTATAAGGACCCCAAAATAGCAAATTGAGACATATTATTTGTCATTTTGTTTTGCAATATTATGCAAATCAACGTTTCCTACCTATTGGTACCTACTGATGTGGTTTTGGGACCTGCATAAATCCTGACAATTTGCACGTACGCCTTTGTAGTCCGATGCCGTAGTCAATAAGACTATAAGGCGCACTTAAAATCCTTTTTTTTCCTCAAAACTCGACAGTCCGCCTTATAATCCGGTGCGCCTAATGTAAGGAATAAGTTTGGGGGAGCTCAACCAGCTATTTACGGCTACTTTATTTGGTACATGGAGAAATGATAAGTGTGACCAGTAGATGGCAGTTAAACATAAGAGACAAGTGCAGCCTGCACTATGATGGCAACATGACTCGAGTAAACAACACCAACAATTTAAATGTTCCGTTGAAAATATAGAACATTACACACAACGCTAAAAAATCTATCAACATTTTTTAGTATGAATTTGGTAAGCTATAAAGCCGCAGAATGCCGCAGCGCTTGAAGGATTGTACTGTGTTTCAACATGCGAGTATTATTATGGTGTGTGTATAAAGTAAGACATGTTATCTGGCGTTTTGTTTCGCAATATTATGCAAAAGCAACTTTTCTTACCTTTTGGTACCTGCTGATCTGTATTTGGGATCTGCATGAATCCTGAGAAATTGGGCGCGTCGACGCTGACGTCACAGTCGATAAGCTTCTACTTTCTCCTCTATCTTCTTGTAATGGGACATTCATCCTCCACTGTTGCCATTTCTAATATAAAGTAGTGTAAAGTTCTTGCTTATGTCTGTCAGTAAACTCGCCATGAAAGCGCTAAAAAATACCTATGTAGTGAGTTTACATTATTCACCCAAGGAACTTTTAGGATGTGGTTGTTTCCGAATGAGGAGATGATGCTCTGTTCTTGATTTAATTCAAGTCTGAATGTCATTAAAACAGTTAGCTCCATCTTTTGACACTTCTACCACCCCCGTCCCTGCACGCTACACCGCTGCAACAAAGATCAAAGATGATGGGGAGAAGACGCTGCCGAAGGTGAGCCACGTAAATAAGACCGCCCGCAAGACGGCACATCCGGAAGAGACTGTCGGAAAGTGACTTAATTCCGACAGTCTCTTCCGGATGTGACGTCTTGTGGGCGGTCTTATTTACGTGGCTCGAAAATGATCTGTAAAACAAAAACACTAGGCAATATTTTGACCAGAGAACCACCACCCTTACATGTTATGTTTTACATTAAAAAAATAAAAATAAATAATAAAACTCCTTTGATGCGACCTATAATCCGGTGGGCCTAATATATGAAAAAAGTCCAAAAATAGACCATTCATCGACAATGCGCCTTATAATCTGGTGCGCCCTATGGTCCGGAAAATACGGTATTCCATTTTGGAATAAGGCGGTAACATAACAAAATGTGGAAAAAGTGAAGCACTGTGAATACTTTTTCAGATGCACTATATATCTGCAGCTGTAACTTTCAGATGATATTATTATAACGTAAAAACAAACAAACAAAAAAGTGACAAACTTACTTATGTGCCAAAATAATTTATTACAAAAGACAAGTGAATGCATATAAAGCAGTGGCACAACCATATCATGATCTCAGATTTAAATAATCCCTTAATGATTAAACTATTGTTGACATGTGACTTAAAGAATTGGACACGTTTGGCTAGTATAAAAGAGTACAAATATTTGGCAAACTTTCTCATATTGAAAAAGAACAAATATAAATGTTTCATATGCCCTTAAGTCCAGCCTTTCAACATTTGGCTGTGTCACTTGGAACCGTGGCACAGTGAAGTGGCAAACTGCAAGTCCAGACCCTATATATGTGTGTGTGTGTATATATATATATATATATATATATATATATATATATATATATATATATATATACATATATATACATACATATATATACATACATATATATATACATACATATATATACATACATATATATGTATATACATACGTATATATATACATACATATATATATACATACATATATATACATACATATATATACATACATACATATATATATACATACATATATACATACATATATATATATATACATACATATATATATACATACATATATATACATACATATATATATACATATATATATATACATACATATATACATATATGTATATATATATATATACATACATATATATATATATATATATCCATCCATCCATCCATTTTCTACCGCTTATTCCCTTTCGGGGTCGCGGGGGGCGCTGGCGCCTATCTCAGCTACAATCGGGCGGAAGGCAGGGTACACCCTGGACAAGTCGCCATCTCATCGCAGGGCCAACACAGATAGACAGACAACATTCACACTCAGATTCACACACTAGGGCCAATTTAGTGTTGCCAATCAACCTATCCCCAGGTGCATGTCTTTGGAGGTGGGAGGAAGCCGGAGTACCCGGAGGGAACCCACGCATTCACGGGGAGAACATGCAAACTCCACACAGAAAGATCCCGAGCCTGGATTTGAACCCAGGACTGCAGGAACTTCGTATTGTGAGGCAGACGCACTAACCCCTCTGCCACCGTGAAGCCCCCTATATATATATATATATATATATATATATACATACATATATATATATATATATATATACATACATATATATATATATACACATATATATATATATACATACATATATATATATATATATACATACATATATATATATATACACATACATATATATATATATACATACATATATATATATACATATATATACACACATATATATATATATATACATACATATATATATATACATATATATACATACATATATATACATATATACACACACACACATATATATATATATATATATATATATATACACACACATATATATACACACATACATACATGTGTGTATATATGTATATATAATATATACACACATATATATATATATAAACATACATACCTATATACATACATACATATATATACACATGAATATATATACACATACATATATATATGTGTATATATATGTGTATATATATCTATGTATATATATATATATATATATATATATATATATATACATACATACATACACATATATATATACACATACACACATATATACATACATATATACACACATATGTACACGTACGTGCAGGGCTATATAAGTAAACATTGATTGATTGATTGATATGTATATATATATACATATACACACACATATGTACATATATAAACATACACATTGACATATATATGCATACATACACATACATATATATATATAAGAAAAAAATAATATATATACATATACATTTATTTATACTATATATGGCTCCCTCAGTATTTACAATTATTTTAGAAAAAAAAAGTATTATTGGTCCAGCTCTAATATCAGATCTAATATCAGTTAGTGAAATTACCTGGCCTTTCTCATTCAGTGAAAGTACAATTTTAATTTTCACCACAAATCATATATACAAGAGAATGTCAGGAGATTTTTGTTGGAACCCCATCAAGTACTTGGCGTCTTATTTGCATCCCGCGTGCTGTTGTCGTCCAACCACTGGTAACATTCTTGACTTCGGTTTTGACACCGAGAAGCCAAGAGGTCAAGTTTCAGGTTAGCCGTCCGGCTCTAATTCCGTCCCAACGCTGAGGTCGGACTGGGGGCGGGGCAAGATTATTTCCGACGTGAGAATTTCAGACCAAAATCATCTCCCACTTGGTTGAGGTGGTGCAGTACCTAAGGACAAAGCAAGCTTCTCAGTCTGTGTGTGTTTGTGATAAAAGGTTCCCTATTATGCAAAATAGACTTTTTACCTCCAAACCTGAGAAAAAAATGATCAAGGCTTAATTATTGTACTTTTGAGAGATGGGATTACGTGACACTAAGGAAAAAGATCCTTGCTCATGTATATAATATTGCCTCTGACCAAATTAAAGCCTCCTACCTAAAGCTGCATATGTGGGATTTGGAAGTTTGATTGTTTTGCTGTTCTCGAGTGAAAAGTCCAACCTCGCATGGTGTTGCTGTTAAAACAAGTCTCAATGTTAGCACTTTAGCTCACACAGCTATGCTAGTGCTGCTAAAATGTGTCCTCATCCTATTTTTCCTCATATAATTTGCTGCATCCATTATGTTGGGTAAGTACAGAGTTGCAGTTTAAAGGACACAAATTACGCAACAGCCCTTCTTGGAGCCGCACACTCTGCCGGAGACAAGCATGGATAAACACAGCTTATCAACATTAAAGCTATTGTAAACACAATCAAACTGGTGCGTACTCAATAGGGCTAACAAATAGAATTTTGGGGCATTGTGAGCTGAGATAGGTGCCAGCGCCCCCCGCGACCCCGAAAGGGAATAAGCGGTAGAAAATGGATGGATGGATGTGGGCAACACACTTTTGTGGGACCTCTAAAATGTATTTAAAGTAGTTGAAAAATGCCAAATGAAACCCATAATAAATATAGTAGTACGTCAGAATAAGAATGTTTTGAGATAAGACGTGTTTCTTTGCTAATGGTTATGCTTTAAATTACAAGCATGTCTGCCGTTAGCTGGCGTAGAAAATGTCACCACCCAAGATCCACCCAAAACAATCTGCTCTTACTTGCTAGCATTAGCTTATAGCTAGAGATGGACAAACATTTGTTTTCCTACACGAGGAAGGAAAAAAGTGAGAAGAATTGGATAATTATAGTCATTTAATTAAATAAAGAAATCATCCCAAAAAGGCCGAGCATGACGTCGACAATTTGAGCGTATCACTGCTAGTCTGCACCACACTAAAGCAAGAGTATGTTAACGTCAACCAATGATGTTAAAATAACATCTAAATGGCTTACATTTATCCATGAAAATATAAAAAAGCTGCCAATTGTGTGTTTGACAGAGAAGCAGCTGGAAGGAGATACCATAGACATCCCCTCTCCAAAGTACTGTACATTATTATTACATTACGTCATAAAACTACTGCAGTTGTTCATGCTACATTATAGTGTACTGTTTTTATACAGCATGTATTATTCAAAAGGTAGTTTTTCTTTTAAAAGGCAAGTTGCATGTTAAAACGGTGCTGTTTTGGGGGGGCCAAACACCAAATAAATTGATTTCAATTCATTCAATCGGCATCGCTGATTTGAGATACAAGAGTTTTGAGTTAAGAGCTCTGTCACAGAACCGATAAAGCTCATAAGTTGAGATACTACTGTAATGAATTTTTCAAAACACACATAAAAAAAACATTGTCGTATGGTATGGGACATTTGAGCGAGGACAAGAAAGACATACCTCATCCAGCATGTCTTTGGTGTGGGCAGCAGACATGCAGAAGCGAGCTCGGGCCTCCGTAAGCGGCGTGGCGGGGAATCCGACCACGACCACGGCAATTTTCCTCTCCAGCATCTCTCGAGCAAAAGCGCTGGTCAGAGGAACAAACATTTGTTACATATTCTGGTTCACTACAAAAAAAATAGGTAAAAACGACGTGCGTTGTACATTTTTATAAAGAGATACATTTGCATTGTGTTCCTGTGAAACTACTTCTTGGTCAAATTGTGTTTATTGTTGACTGTTTTATTATCTCAGCCAAGGCGGCGATGCTTTCATTGCTGTTTATTTGCTTTTTAGTATAATTACACAAACACTATGAACACCATACTTTTACTTTGTGAAATAAACACTACAGATTTAAGTACAGATCCTGATAAAGGTGCATGCTTGTAAACATTGTAACAAACACTTTTGATTTCCTAGATACAATGTAAGTTGAAGCTCTCCATAAGGTGCTGATCCACGTGGTGGAGGTCTCCCATTCTAGCAGTGGGCGGGCCGTGCGTTTCCCACCTAGGCCTTCAATGATTACCTCTCAAAAGGCCATAATTTATATCACCACATGACCATTGCTTGAAATATTATACAGGAACACATTCATGCGCTACTGTTCATTGAATCACCTCAACAGTGTACAAAACGGGTTATTTTCTGGCACATTTAAAAATCTATAAACCCGCATCAGCCATTAAAACACTTATATGGTCCTGTCAAAATTTGAATTGCAAAAAAAATATTAAACGTGAAAAAATAAGTACAAATATTTGATCTCACAATTTGTAGTACCCATTGGACGTTGTCTATGCGTGTGGTACACCTTGTAGTCGTTTGATTCGAATGGAAATGGCGGGCATTTTCCCATTTCATCATCGGAAAAGCTGAGGTAGCCTCCGGGGTTGGCCGACATCGTCTCACAAAGATGTAAGATCTCTTTAAATATCCTTCTTGGAAATGGCCTTGCAAATATATATCTGCCACCCAATCAACGTTTTGTTTTCCTTTTTTGTGTGTTATGACACAACACTTCCTGCTAAATTGCAACTTGTAAATGACAAGTGAGTATCCAATCACAGTCTTGTTAACATCAGGCTACCTAGATAGGCTACTGTCAATAACCTGTGATCTGATTGGCTATTGCAACGGTCTACAAACTGTATGCGTTCTCAAATTCATCCGCTAAAGGTCCCGGTGAGTATCCAATCACAGGACGCATAAATGTCACTTTCAACCTTAGGCCAGCTAAAAGGCCTTACTGACAACAACTCGTGATCTTATTGGCTGTCACAATTGTCTATCAACTGTGTGTGCCCGCTCACTTAAAGTGCACGGATGCCTGCATTGTTGATTCTGAAGGCCCTCGGGCAGATTTGGTACTGCTGGGCAACATAAGGTAGCTGAATTCTGATTGGATCCAAACTCTAACCTAAAACAGCACTGGAAACAGCATAATATGCCATGAAGAGAATAAGAATAATTTCAGATATTTAGGGAAAGTAAATACAAAAATACATTTATTATTATTTATGATCATGATTTCTGGTTATGTTTGGCCAACAGAGAAGGCGTTGCTGGCCCTGACGGCCCACCACTGCATTCTAGTACTGACATATCTTTTTCACTTCGTGTTTGGATCTTTGCGTCTAAACAGACCCGAACTGCCTCGCTGTGTGATCATGCAGCAACTCTTTCTCAGGGCTCGTGCGCGTCAACATGCACTAAAAGACACATTATACCTGAGTGGGTTCTGCATAATAGCTACCTGATGTTTTTTCTTCAGTAGTCACAGATACGAGTCAACCCAAACAGTCCACACCAGTGATTCATGGAAACTTCTAAATGTGGGCCGTGGCA
Source organism: Nerophis ophidion (assembly GCF_033978795.1). NCBI lineage: Eukaryota > Metazoa > Chordata > Actinopteri > Syngnathiformes > Syngnathidae > Nerophis > Nerophis ophidion. The sequence goes on from NC_084619.1 coordinate 22,551,585, forward strand.
GGCGTTCAAATCGCTTCAACATGAAACGCGCTGATGTGGCTGAAAATTGCTCGTGACAACAAACAACGCTGACATGAGCGTTTAATGCTTGAAAATGGGTCCGTGCACAGTTCATCTGACAAGATGTGCATTGCAGCCTGAAGGAGGCTTGTGTATGTCAACAATGTGTGCTTGTGTTAGTGTGGTGCTTGGTCGACTGCAGCATCCTTACACTACTTTGCCCGGCATATAGAGCAGGATAGGGACCACGGGGGAGTCGTCGTTGCCGTAGATGATGAAGCCCATCTCCTTCACTTTGGCCCTGAAGTATCGAGTGTTCTGCGCCAGCTGCCGAATGCGTCTGATACCTTCAGGTAAATCAAGCGAGAGAGATGTTTTGATTTATTTAGAACATATTTTCACAAAACTTATATGAATTCTACTTTTCTGACTTATAAATGTTGTTCCTATATTGGACACTCCTGTTAAACAATGTCAGAGTTCATGCATCTGGTTGTAAGCTTGCACGCAGTTTTTTAACAGTGGGCCATTTGTGACATCACAGATTGACGTACATACAGTGGGGCAATAAAGTATTTAGTCAACAAACGATTGTGCAAGTTCTCCCACTTAAAATGATGACAGAGGTCTGTAATTTTCATCATAGGTACACTTCAACTGTGAGAGGGAGAATGTGAAAAAAACCCCAGGAATTCACATTGTAGGAATTTTAAAGAATTTATTTGTAAATTATGGTGGAAAATAAGTATTTGGTCAACCATTCAAAGCTCTCACTGATGGAAGGAGGTTTTGGCTCAAAATCTCACGATACACTGCCCCATTCATTCTTTCCTTAACACGGATCAATCGTCCTGTCCACTTAGCAGAAAAACAGCCCCAAAGCATGATGTTTCCACCCCCATGCTTCACAGTAGCTGTGGTGTACTTGGGATGAAAATCAGTATTCTTCTTCCTCCAGACACGACGAGCTGAGTTTATACCAAAAATTTCTATTTTGGTTTCATCTGACCACATGACATTCTCCCAATCCTCTGCTGTATCATCCATGTATCCATTTTGGTATAAACTCAACTCGTCGTGTTTGAAGGAAGAAGAATACGGAGTTGCATCCCAAGAACACCATACCTACTGTTAAGCATGGGGGTGGAAACATCATGCTTTGGGGCTGTTTTTCTGCTAAGGGGACAGGACGATTGATCCATGTTAAGGAAAGAATGAATGCGGCCATGTATTGTGAGATTTTGAACCAAAACCTCCTTCCATCAGTGAGACCTTTGGATGGTTGACCAAATACTTATTTTCCACCATAATTTACAAATAAATTCTTTAAAATTCCTACAATGTGAATTCCTGGATTTTTTTTTCACATTCTCCCTCTCACAGTTGAAGTGTACCTATGATGAAAATTACAGACCTCTGTCATCATTTTAAGTGGGAGAACTTGCACAATCGGTGGCTCACTAAATACTTTTTTGCCCCACTGTATGTAGTGGAGTAGTCCAGATACGAATTTTTGGTACCGTTATTGATACCAAAATGTATTTTGATACTTTGATAATTTTCAAAATAAGGGGGACCACAAAAAAAACAATTATTGATTTCATTTTAACATAAAATCTTATGATATATTAAACATATCTTTCTCATTGCAATCAAAGAACAATTTTGTCATAAAATAAAATAATGAACATACAAAACAACTTGTCTTTTAGTAGTAAGGAAGCAAACAAAGGCTCCTCATTAGGCTGCTGACGTGGGCAGGAACATATTTTGAGGAATAAGTGGTAGAAAATTGATTATTTATCTACTTGTTCATATTCTGTTAATATCTGCTTACTTTCTGTTTTTTAACTTGTTCTACTGTAACCCATCCCTCTTTGCACAACCTGTCAAGCTCCATCAGCTTGGATGAAAAAGTGAAGTGAATTATATTTTCATAGCGCCTTTTCTCCAACGACTCAAAGCGCTTTACATAGTGAAACCCAATATCTAAGTTACATTTAAACCAGTGTGGGTGGCACTGGGAGCAGGTGGGTAAAGTGTTTTGCCCAAGGACACAACGGCAGTGACTAGGATGGTGGGAGTGGGGATCGAACCTGGAACCCTCAAGTTGCTGGCACGGCCACTCTACCGACCAAGCTATACCGGTTTTCATCCAGGATGTTTCTGTACATTGCTACATTCATCTTAGTCAGGGAGGTGACCAAGAACCCGATGGTCACTTTGTCAGAGCTACAGCATCTCTCTGTGGAAAGAAGAGAACCCTGCAGAAGGACAACCATCTCGGGGCAAACCACCAATTAGGCCAGTATGGTATAGTGGGCAAACGTACGCCCTTTTTTTTGTAAAAAGTTGGCCAAAATGCACCGAAAAGACTCTCAGACAATAAGAAACATATTTCTTTAGTCTGATGAGAGAAATATTTATGGCGTGAATGCCAGGCGTCATGTTTGGAGGAAAACAGGCACCGCTCATTACCAGGCCAATACCATTTCTACAGTGAAGCATGGTGGTAGCAGCATCCTGCTGCGAGTATGTTTTTCAGCAGCAGGAACTGGGAGACGAGTCAGAATAAAGAGAAAATGAATGCAATGTACAGAGACATCCTGGATAAAAAACCCCAGATAGAACTTAAAAGGTGCTGTAAAGAAAAATGGGCAAAGAGGAATGGGTGAAATTGCCTAAAGATTGGTGTGCGAAGCTTGTGGCTTGTGACTTGAAGCTGTAATTGCTGGCAAAAGGTACATTAATTAAGTATAGAGCAAAGGCTGTAAAAAATTATGTACATGTGATTTATTTTTATTTTTAATACATTTGTTAAATTCAAATTAAAAAAAAACTTTTCACATTGTCAATTTGAGGACACAAATTAATTTATTCCATTTTGGAATCAGGCTGTAAAAGCAAAGCCCTGTGAATACTTTCCATATGAACTGTACAACTATGAACAAGCTTACTGATGCGTTTAGTGCAGGGGTCACCAACCGTTTTGAAACCAAGAGCTACTTCTTGGGTACTGATTAATGCAAAGGGCTACCAGTTTGATACACATTTAGATAAATTGTCAATTTGCACAATTTACCTTTAATAAAAAAATAGGTATTTCTGTCCGTCATTCCGTCGTACATTTTTTTTCCTTTTACAGAAGGTTTTTTGTAGAGAATAAATGATGAAAACGGTTTAAAAGACAAAACACGAAAAAAATGAAAATTAAATTTTGAAACCTAGTTTATCTTCAATTTCGACTCTTTAAAAAATTAAAAATTTTACCGAAAAAAATGAAGAGAAAAACTAGCTAATTTGCATCTTTTGGAAAAAATTAAATACATTTTTAATGGAACATCATTAGTAATTTTTCCTGATTCATATCAATTTTAGAATTTTGATGACATGTTTTAAAAAGGTCAAAATCCAGTCTGCACTTTGTTAGAATATATAACAAATTGGACCAAGTTATATTTCAAAACAAAGACAAATCATTATTCCTTCTAGATTTTCCAGAGCAAAAATTTTAAAAGAAATTCAAAAGACTTTGAAATAAGATTTAAATTTGAGTCTACAGATTTTCTAGATTTGCCAGGATAATTTTTGGGAATTTTGATCATAATAAGTTTGAAGAAATATTTCACAAATATTCTTTGTCAAAAAAACAGAAACTAAAATTAAGAATTAAATTAAAATGTTATTTATTATTCTTTACAATAAAAAAAATAAATTTACTTGAACATTGTATATGTTTTTAAAAATCCCAATTCATTTTAAGGTAGTATTTTTTCTCTAAAATTGTCTTTCGGAAAGTTATAAGAAGCAAAGTAAAAAAATTAAAAAAATGAATTTATTTAAACAAGTGAAGACCAAGTCTATAAAATATTTTCTTGGATTTTCAAATTCTATTTAAGTTTTGTCTCTCTTAGAATTAAAAATGTCGAGCAGAGCGAGACCAGCTTGCTAGTAAATAAATACAATTTAAAAAATAGAGGCAGCTTACTGGTAAGTGCTGCTATTTGAGCTATTTTTAGAACAGGCCAGTGGGCTACTCATCTGGTCCTTACGGGCTACCTGGTGCACGCGGGCACCGCGTTGGTGACCGCTGGTTTAGTGGGACAGGCAATGTTAGGTCTACGAAAATGCAGTTATTTATTAATCCTATAATGTTTTCTGTGCAAGCAAATGCGTCACAGACCAGTCCCTGGACAACTGATCTAAACCACAAGGAAATGTGTTACATGTAGATTTTATTGATCATAGATCCCCCTTGAAGGACTAAAAAAGAATTCCTACAATTTTTAGTGTAATTAAAAAAATTAAATATTCGGTGTTACACTCCGCTCGCATCCGGGCCTTATGCAGCAGTGACCTCCTACCAGATCAATCAATCAATTAATCAATCAATCAATCAAAGTGAATTTATTTAGCCCTTAATCACAAGGGCATCAAAGGGCTGCACAAGCCACAACGACATCCTTGGCTCAGAACCCACATCAGGGCAAGGAAAAACTCAACCCAATGGGATACAATGAGAAACCTTGGAGGGGCCCGCAGATGTGGGGACCCCTCAGCCCCAGGGCGACCGGTGCAATGAAGAAAAGAAGATGAGGCTTGCTCGCAAGTTTTACAATGCAGCTTAGTGCAACATACAGGATAATAATATAATAATCATCCGTAACATCATGATTTTAAAGTTTTTGTCAAGACGGACGCAGTCAAGAGAGATCAGTCCAAAGACGTGTTGTCGGTCAGCTATCAGTGGTATCTAACGCACTGTGAGTTCTTATCTTATTATGTGAGTCCTACACCTCCATTTGGGCCTGAGCAGCCTCCCCTATGAAGTTGATGGTGATTACAACTCAGCTGCAGCAGCAGATGGTTCAGTTTTTTCCCGCAGACGGGCACGCTGTGTGGACTCGCGTTCTGCCAGACTGAGAGCCCTAGCAGATTGTACACATTTTATTTTTATTTTTTACACAAAACGCACAAGTAAACACATTTAATGCTTTAAGTGTCACATGTATTTCAGGTAGGGAATTAGGAACAAATCAAATCCGGCGGGGGCGCCTTCGCGGCCAAATACCCCCCCGGCCTGCCTTTTACCGCCCCCGTCTTCCTTAACGAGCCAGCAAGCTACGTGGCTCAATCTTGGAGCCGGGTTTTGTTTGCCTCTGATTACCTGGGAACAGATTGTAAGGGGTGGACGAGAACATTTAAAATCTTCTAATCTTCGATGCGGGAAAACACAAGAGCATGCAGGCAACAAGCACAGATGCACGTGCTTCGTTTTGTAGACCAAAGGACAAGACAAGGAAAAAGGGGAAGTGGAGGCCAAGAAAACTCAAAAATCTGATGCTACATCCAGAAATCAGGAGGAGTGCTCGGACAGTGTGTGACGTTGTCTTTGTCGGAGTTCCTCCATGTTTCTGACCTCTTGCCGCCCGTTTGCTGTCAAGTGTGAAATTCAACGTTGGGGAGAAAAACGGAGGAAGACGGAGTCGGAGCAGAATGAAACTAATGTGGCGCAGGCACAGAGATAAATGAACACGTCTTGTTTACGAGTGATCTGTCGGACACTGGAGTCATTGTTTTTTGCTGGAGGACAGGTCTCAGCAGTTATTTCATTGAGCTACGTGAGATGCAAGGCATGCTTGGTTCACAGCCAGACACTAACAAGACTGCATATTTTATAGTCTAGTCCGTCATACTGATTATGGTCTGTCATATTAATTAAAGCACGGCAGAACTAAAGCTGCACTGTCAATGACCTGAAGTATTCTGGTGACCTTTTTATTTGTTTTTATTCTTATTAGGCATGAGTTTGGTTGCATTCTACCTGTGCAAGCCTAGTATGGGGGGTTTGGTTCTTTGGTGGTACTGCAACTAATGACCAATTCTCTGCCCTCGTGTCTGATACCATTAAAGCAGAAACTATTCAGAGGTCCACGGTTCCTTAAAACACACATGAAAATGATTTCCTCTATGTGAGGGTCACGTGTGCTCGGGTACTCCAACCCCCCTCTTCTTTCTACCCCTGCAGACCCTTGGTAATTGTTACCACATTTTCGGACTGAGCAGCTGTTTGTCTTCCCCTGCGGGTCTGAACTTACTTCTAATGCTAACATTGGTACAGTCCTCTGGATTCAGATTGCCTTTGTTTCCATAAAAATTACACACAGGTGTAAAGGTTTACATAAAGACAGGGAGATAGTATTCATATCGTATGGGTACGGAGATGGTAAAGTACTTACCCTCTTCACTTCCATCTTGCCCTGTGATGCACTTTATGGCCCGTAAGATCTGCTCAGCTATAGGGGGAGACATGCCCGAGGTGTACATGGCGCTGTGGGACCGGCTGCGCAGGTAGTCTACCAGGTCCTGCAATGAAAGTTCTGATGACATGTCGGTCACTGAACATGATATTTTACAAAAAATATTCACCTAGGGCCCTATTCTCAAGTTTATGTATACATATTTTCTATTATATAGTCATATAATTCAATGATCAGGGTCGGCAACCCAAAATGTTGAAAGAGCCATATTGGACCAAAAATACAAAAAAAAAAAAAATCTGTCTGGAGCCACAACAATTAAAAGTCTGATATAAGTGTTATAATGAAGGAATCACATGATATAAGGGTCTATATTAGCCTACTATCAAAGGCTGCCAAAATTTTGTATTTTAATTTTTATTCTACACATTTTTGCAACAACGGAAATCATTAGTAAAATGGGGGGCTTCTCAGAGGATGGGATAACTCCCGGAAATGACTGGCTCTAGAATGTGTCCAAGTTTAAGCAAACGGCAGGTTGTCTTCTTCTAATGGATGTATTACAATCTTTGCAAGCTGGGAAACGTTTGCTGTGGTCTGGAACAACGATGCACACAAACAACTATCAAAAATACATACAGATATGTCAAAATACATGCAAATATAAATTAAATGCACAAAAGACATAAGTAAAGGAAATTAAATGACCTCAAATATGCCTACAAAAGCGAGGCATAATGATGCAATATGTACATACAGCTAGCCTAAATAGCATGTTAGCATCGATTAGCTTGCAGTCGTGGACTGACCAAACATGCTTGATAAGCGCTCCAACAAGTCAATAATACCAACAAAGCTCACCTTTGTGAATCACAGTACAAAACATTCGGTGGACAAAATGAGACAAAGGCGTGGCATAAAACATGTATTTCTGTGGCAGCATCGGAGAAAGTTGTACATGTAAACAAACTACAATGAGTTTAAGGATTGCTGAAATTAGTAGGACTAAACAGTGCTTGCCAAATACTCTAATCAGTGAAGCATGTATAGCAAACAGCGGGATTTCGAACAATTAGAAAGGTTTGGGTTTGTGCTCCTACAGAAATCATATTAAAACCAAAGATATTTTTTTCTTCATCTTTTTCCATATTCACACATCTCTGAAAGAGGTCCAGGGAGCCAATAGGGCAGGGGTTGGGAACCTTTTTGGCTGAGAGAGCCATGAAAGCCAGATATTTCAAAATGTATTTCCGTGAGAGCCATATAGGTGGCGATTTGTCCAGGGAGTACACCGCCTTCCGCCCGATTGTAGCTGAGATAGGCACCAGCACCCCCCGCGACCCCAAAGGGAATAAGTGGTAGAAAATGGACAGATGGATGGATGGATGAATACAACTAAATGTGTGCATTTTTACGTAAGACCAACATTTTTAAAGTATAATAAGTCTCTTATTCTTTTCAATAACATTGTTATTCTAAAGCTAACCAATAATAAATATAATATTTCTTACCATTGATGCGACTTCTTGAACAGGCGCAATAGAAAATGGATAGTTGAGAATGTTTTATAATTTAAACTTTATTTTTAACACTGTGATTACCAGCAGAATTATTAATTCCTTATCGTGTTAAGCAATGTCAGCTAATATTTATCTGAGAGCCAGATGCAGTCATCAAAAGAGCCACATCTTGCTCTAGAGCCATAGGTTCCCTACCCCTGCACTAGGGCATGTGTCTCGAGAGCCGCAGTTTGCTGACCCCCGGTCTAGATGACACCATTGTTAAGTCCGTTAGTACAAGGATGTTCAAACTTGGCTGATATACACAAGGTAACCTTCTGCTGTGGTTGTACTTACGAGACAACAATGTGCAATTTGTAAAAAGTAATCAGTAGCATTATGGTCCTTTTATCCTCATCTCAATGGATGTTTGTAAGTGTCTCTATTGAAGCAATCAAAATAGATTTGATAGTTTTCGTGAAGTTCCTTTTATCATTTTGTGTTACTGCTGCCATACTGGTTTATAGCCTTGTCATCTGTTGCCTGGACTACTGCAACTCTCTTCCGTTTGATCTCCTTCACAAGTCACTTTACAAACTACTCCAGAAAAGTTGCTGCCTTGATAATCATTAGAACCCATTCAATCCAGCATGTCATCCCTGTTCTGCAGCAACTCCACTGGCTACTCATCAAACACTGTATCCAATTTAAAATAATTATTCTCACTTTCAAAACTACCCATAACTTTTCCACATCATTTCTTTCAGACCTGCTCCATGTTGCCACACCCACACGTTCCTCAAGATTCTCATCACCCGCCCATCTCACTGTCCCCAAATCTAGACTGTTTACCATTGAGGCCGAGCTTTCAGCTGCTCAGCCCCTCATGTTTTGAACACACTACCCCCAGACCTTCACAGTATGAACTCATTTACCGTCTTCAAATCAACACTAAAAACAAACGTATTCCTGACTTCTTATTCACTGTAAATTTGAGCTACCTTTGTTGTTGTTTCTTATCTAATGATTTTATCAGTTCCTGTTTTATAAATTTTATTTTACATACACACACACACATACATATATATACATATATATATATATATATATATATATATATATATATATATATATGTATATACATACACACATGTATACATGTATACATATATATACATACATATACATATATATATATATATATATATATATATATATATATATATATATATATATATATATATATATATATATACACATATAGTCATGGTCAAAATTTTACACACATTTGTAAAGAAAATTATGTGATGGCTGTCTTGAGTTTCCAATAATTTCCACAACTCTTAGTTTTTTTGTGATAATATTGATTGGACCACATACTTGTTGGTCACAAAAAACATTCATGAAGTTTTGTTCTTTTATGAATTTATTATGGGTCAACTAAAAATGTGACCAAATCTGCTGGGTCAAAAGTATACATACAGCAATGTTAATATCTGATTACATGTCCCTTGGTAAGTTTCACTGCAATAAGGCGCTTTTGGTAGCCATCCACAAGCTACTGGCAAGCTTCTGGTTGAATTTTTGACCACTGCTCTTGACAAAATTGGTGCAGTTCAGCTAAATTTGTAGGTTTTCTGACATGGACTTGTTTCTCCAGGATTGTCCACATGTTGTCAACGGGGTTTAAGTCAGGACTTTTGGAAGGCCGTTCTAAAACCTTAATTCTAGCCTGATTTAGCCATTCCTTTACCTCCTTTTACGTGTTTTTGGGGTCATTGTTCTGTAGGAACACCCAACTTGCGCCCAAGACCCAACCTCTTGGCTAATGATTTTAGGTTGTCCTGAAGAATTTGGAGGTAATCCTCCTTTTTCATTGTCCCATCTAATCTGTAAAGCACCAGTTACATTGGCAGCAAAACAGGCCAAGAGCATAATATTACCACCACTATGCTTGACGGTAGGAGTGGTGTTCCTGGGATTAAAGGCCTCACCTTGAATTGATTTAAGTGGACCCCGACTTAAACAAGTTGAAAAACTTATATGGGGGTTACTATTTAGTGTTTAATTGTATGGAATATGTACTGAACTCTGCAATCTACTAAAAAAAGTTTCAATCAATCAATCGAACTGTGCAATCTACTAAAAAAAGTTTCAATCAATCAATCAATCAATCAAACCTTTTCTCCTCCAAACATGTTGCTTGGTATTGTGGCGAAACAGCTCAATTTTGGTTTCATCTGACCACAAAACTTTCCTCCACAAGGTTTTATCTTTGTCCATGTGATCAGCAGCAAACTTTAGACGAGCCTTAAGCTGTCGCTTCTGGAGCAAGGGCTTCCTTTTGGCACGGTAGCCTCTCAGTCCATGGCGATGCAAAACACGCTTGTCTGTGGACACTGACACCTGTGTTCCAGCAGCTTCCTGCTTTTTGGTGGTTCTCAGTAGACTCTGGATCATCCTGACCACTTGTCTCTCAGCAGTAGGTGATAGCTTGCGTTTTCTTCCTGATCGTGGCAGTGACAAAACTGTGCCATGCACTTTATAATTACGGACACTTGTCTGCACAGTTGCTCTTGGGACCTTAAGCTGCTTTGAAATGGCTCCAAGTGACTTTCCTGATTTGTTCAATGTTCAATGATGTCAATGATTAATTTTTTTCAGATCTGTGCTAAGTTCCTTTGACTTTCCCATTATTGCGTTTGTAACCGAGTCTAATGACTGCATCGCATGAGCCTTATTTAAATGGGCTCAAAGAAGTCAGCACGTATCGTCAATCATAATCACTTGCATGAAATTAAGAGGCCATGCCGTGAAGCTAATTTTATTTGATTGTAAATTTTCTATATCACCCAAATTAATAATGTATTTTTCTGTATGCATACTTTTGACCCAGTAGATTTGGTCACATTTTCAGTAGACCCATAATAAATTCATAAAAGAACCAAACTTCATGAATGTTTTTTGTGACAAACAAGTATGCTCTCTAATTACTATCACAAAAAAATAAGAGTTGTAGAAATCATTGGAAACTCAAGACAGCCATGACATTATGTCCTTCACAAGTGTATGTAAACTTTTACCCATGACTGTATATGTATGAATACAGTAAAATATTTTATTATTTTATTATGTGTGATGTACGCTACATCCAAACTGTAGGTGCAATATACTGTATTGTTTAACCTTTTGGGGCGCTGGGCTTATTTCAGCCTCAGGCACCTGGGAGCAAAAGTACTTAAGTCTATGGGAGAATACTCACAAGCCCATATTTGACAGGAATCACCTACCTTTAAGGGTTGCTTGAGACAGACCAAAGTCGAGGGGGAGAATGTTTTGCGACCAGAAAATCTGCGCAATTGCACAGCTTTTTAAAAAAATTTTTTTTTAACTTAAATACAGGGCAGAATAGGGGCCTAAAAGACTAAGCGCCCCATTATCCCATTTGCTCGTAAATGTTATTTTTTTTGTTTTTTTTACAAGCATGAAGTTACGCATGTTTCCCTTTTTCATATTCTCTCATCCAGCCTGTGGACGTACCCACCCTGCCTAAGTTCTGCAAAAATGAGTAAATCGTGAAAGACATGACTAATGAGGCAACTTTGCCATCACACTAGTTTTGGAAGCTACTGTAAATTTGTAGATCATGCAGTTTAATTAAAACTTTTGGATGTCATTGAAATCCATGAAAATATATAACACTCAAAAATTTAAATTTTTAAAAAGCTGCATCAATCCAGGCAGTGCTTGCAATGTGTACATCTGTCGCCATAGTGATGTAATGTGTTTGTACAGACAACAAAGCATCTTATTCTTGGCTGGATGTGAATAATAATCTGTAGATAAAACTTTGTGTGACTTATTATTATAACCACCCTGATGTTATTTCTGAGGTGAAGACTTAGTACTGTTTGTGAAGACATGATGCATCAGAGGGCCTTAAGCTCGTGACAGCTGAGCTTGATATTACCGATAAAAAAATAATAAGTAATAGACGCTACATCACATATGTATTTTCTATCAAACAGTCAAAAAGTTCAATGATCATGGCCCAGATGCATTGAACGTTCATTAGCACCAGAATGTTCAAACTAAGCCGATAAAGGCATGGTCCCTTTCTGCTGTGAAGCATTTAGATGTGCATTTTCCAGAATTCATTAAGCAGTTTTGCTCTTAAGTGCCTCTAAAGCTGCAATAAGTCCAGCGCCTCGGGAAGGTGAAACATTACATTGCAACTTAAGTATGGATGCAATGTATAGCACACATAATAAAATGACAAAAGAAGGTTCCAGAAAAATATAAAATATATTCTGATCATTCCAATTAAGACAAATGGAAACATCCATTCAGATGAGACTAAAAAGGACCATTCTGAATTGACTATCAAAGAAGAACAATTAGAATAATACATAATGTTGAATGTAGAGAACATACAAACACTTTATTAAATCACAATTATTGAAATGCAAGGATTTGGTGCATTTGCAAACAGCTAAAATTATGTAGAAAGCAAACTATAACCTGCTACCCAAGAATGTGCAACAATTCTACTCAACAAAAGAGGATATAATATAACCTTAGAGAAAAATCTAATTTAAAACATTTGTATGTATGTACAACACTTAAAACCTTTAGTACATCAGTATGTGGAATTAAATTATGGAATGGATTAACCAAAGCACCAATATGATTTAGTTCAAGAGACTGTTCAAACTACAAGTGTTCACAAAGTACACAGAACAAAAATTATGATGAACATCTTGAATCCTTTTTTATTGAGACAAAGATTATTTATATACTTAATATTTGTTTGCTTACTATGGTATATTATTTACTCGTGTACTCTTCTGTTACAGAGAACAAGGAAATTGGATAAAATTGCTACAGTATGAATATGGGTAGGATTAAATAAGCGCTGCTTCTTCCTACTCCTTTTCGGACATGCTGTGATGAAATAACTGGAATTGTGTGATGCATTACACTGTATGGTATGCATGTTCGAAATAAACTGAAACTAAACTGAAAAATCTAAATGCACATTGTTGCGTTAAGAATAGATTTGATTCTATAAGCTTTCTTCATCAGTTTTTTACGTGTGATGTACTGTATATATGCAGACTTTAAATGCAATATAATATTTCACCTTCTTGGAGCGCTGGATTTACTGCAACCTCAGAGGCTCGTAGGAAAAGTACTAAAATCGATGGGAGAATACGCTAGAGGCCCGATTTGACAGGGGAATACCACATTTTAATCTTGCTCCACTCAAAGTGTTTATCTTGGATGAAGGCACGCAATGACAGACTTAAGTCAAGTGGGAGAATTCTGCACAGCCAGAATTCACATAGTTGTGCACTTTTTGTAACTGTGATACATTGACCACTGTTGTACACAGGCTCTATCTGGTGGTACGGTACGCCAAAAAATCAATTAAATATTGTAATGAATCGAACCGTTAAAGGGTTTATCAGCCTTTATGAAAGTCGTTAATCCAACTACTATGGCCGTAGTCGACGCCAAAACAAACAATTACAACACAGACAGATTTTATATAAAGTTAAAGTACCAATGATTTGACTCAATATTTAAGTACAGTGTTTTATTTTCCTATATTCTAACACAGTGTTACTGTTCAAACTGTATGTAATGTTACAGTGGCCACCATACAATTTAGTTATTAAATTGAGATTGATATAAATATTCCATGAAAAAAAAACTGCTCAGTGGCCTCGTGGTTAGAGTGTCCGCCCTGAGATCGGTAGGTCGTGAGTTCAAACTCTGGCTGAGTCATACCAAAAACTATAAAAATGGACCCATTACCTCCCTGCTTGGCACTCGGCATCAAGGGTTGGAATTGAGGGTTGAATCACCAAAATGATTCCCGAGCGTGGCCACCGCTGCTGCTCACTGCCCCTCTTACCTCCCAGTGAGTGGAACAATGGGATAGTTTAAATGCAGAGGGTCATTTTATCACACCTAATTTGTGTGTGTGACTATCAGTGGTACTATAACTTTAAATAAAACCGCTTTGATTGATTGATTGAAACATTTATTAGTAGATAGCACAAATCAGACCATATTCCGTACAAGTGACCACTAAATGGTATCACCCGAATAAGTTTTTCAACTTGTTAAGTCATGCTGCCTTGTTTTTAATGAATACTTCCGCCTACTACGTTCTTGTGTTTAAATGTTCGTCATTAAGGTGGTACTTGGAGAGACCCAAGTGTTTTCTGAGGTGGTACTTGATGAAAATGTTTGAGAACCACTGCATTAGCATATGGGAGAATAGGGCCCTCACTCTGTGAGATAATGGAAGAAATGAAGGTCTCCAACATATTCACCAGAGGGTGCCGATGGCCATGCACACGCTACACCTGAGGATCAACCATGACAGCAAAGATGACCAACTTCTGTACATAAATGAGCTCTGGAACCGCTTCTGCGCTGTGCTCGCAGGGGGTTAGAGCTCTACTTTAGGGACAAACTGATGCCGCAATGAGCCAGAACGGACCCTGTCGTGCTCATTATTTCTACATGTCAGCAGGAGATAGCTTCTGCTGCTGGTTGTGAATATGTGAGGCGCAGGACTGTCAGAAATCTTTCTGATCTTTCGTCCTTGGAGTGTGTCAGTGTGTGTTAAGTGCTTTGAGGTCGGAGCTGACTCTGAGCAGGCTCGGAATGTTCAGTGGCCAGCGGTTGGGGGCAAAGACACGTCGTTGGAGATGCTGTCTGGACACCACTTACACTCTTGCCATCTGTCCCCACTGGGCGGCGGCTGAGGCTTCCTCGTGCACATGTGAGGGGAAGGGATTTAAGGGGAAATGCTTAAACGCGGGATCCTGAATCAAAGCGACATCTGTTTTCGTTTTAAGACGTGGGATTTTCACCACAGGATTTTAGTGTGACCAATATCACCAGAAGGGCCAACACGTCGGAGGAGGAACATCGATGTCCGTTTAGGGTGTGGAGTGACAGCTTAAGAGCCTTTCCCTCAGCCGCAGACACAAACACAATTACTAATGTTTCAGCGCACATCCAAAACAAGCAGGAGCAAAACAACAAATCAAAACAGATCTTCAGTTATTATGTGAGTCCTCTTTTTATTTCAATTCTAACCCCAAAAAATGTCTCAGTTTTAGTGCAATACAACACGTGTAGTTGATTTAGTCTCTGCATTTTTTTTTTTACTGAGTACGGCTGCAAAATAATCCACCATGGGACCAAATAAAGTTGTGACTGCCAACTCTTTATAAAGAAGGTGAAGAAACACTATTGTATCAATGGCTTAGTGG
This sequence comes from Nerophis ophidion, assembly GCF_033978795.1. NCBI lineage: Eukaryota > Metazoa > Chordata > Actinopteri > Syngnathiformes > Syngnathidae > Nerophis > Nerophis ophidion. Next base: position 22,566,639 of record NC_084619.1, read on the forward strand.
TTAGTGTGTCCGCCCTGAGATCGGTAGGTCGTGAGTTCAAACTAGGGCTGGGCGATATATCGATTTAAGCGATATATCGCGGGTTTGTCTCTGTGCGATATAGAAAATGACTATATCGTGATATTCGATTATACGTTCTCACGCAGTTGCTTTTAGCTGCGGGCATTACACTACAGGCTCTTCCCACTCCTTGAGTCTCCTTCTCATAGACAGCAAGCGCACAAACGTACACATCACATACTTTCAGGTCATACGTCACATACGTATACGCCCTCATGGAGCAGAGAGGTAGCAGACTGGGTAACGTTAGCTGTGATGCTAGCAAAACCGTGCGAGTGGTAATACGAGAGAAAAAAGGTGCGAATGAAGGAACAATTAATTCCCAAGATAAACAGCAGGGGTCTATCATCTGGCGGTGGTTCGGCTTCAAACGGGAAGATGCCGAATAGACAACTTTAATTTGTCCAGTGCGGGGCACAAGCGTTGCTGCCAAAAGTAGCATTACTGCTAATATGTAGCATCATTTGAAAAGTCACCTGCTAATAACTTTAATAAACACACTTTTGGTCAATTGACTTAATTGTGACTTCCTTCTCTGCACGAAAGTTTAAAATGAGCGTATATATATTCATGCAGTATGAACAAGGATGTTTTAATATAGACACAGAATCATCATACTGCTGTGATTATAAATGATAAATGGGTTGTACTTGTATAGCGCTTTTCTAGCTTCAAAGTACTCAGAGCGCTTTGACACTACTTCCACATTTACCCATTCACACACACATTCACACACTGATGGAGGGAGCTGCCATGCAAGGCGCCAACCAGCACACATCAGGAGCAGGGGTGAAGTGTCTTGCTCAGGACACAACGGACGTGACGAGGTTGGTACTAGGTGGGATTTGAACCAGAGACGCTCGGGTTGCGCACGGCCACTCTCCCACTGCGCCACGCCATTATATGTATCAAGTGTTCATTCAAGGCTAAGGCAATATATCGAGATATATATTGTGTATCGTGATATGGCCTAAAAATATCGAGATATTAAAAAAAGGCCATATCGCCCAGCCCTAGTTCAACCAGCCGAGTCAAACCAAAGACTATAAAAATGGCACCCATCACCTCCCTGTTTGGCACTCAGTATCAAGGGTTGGAATTGGGGGTTAAACCACCAAAATGATTCCAGAGCGCGGCCACCACTGCTACTCACTGCTCCCCTCACTTCCCAGGGATGGGTCAAAAGCAGAGGGTAATTTCACCACACCTAGTGTGTGTGACTATCTGTGGTACTTTAACTTTATTTAAGAAATAACTCGAACGAAGAGGTGTCCATGTGGCATTTAAATTATACTTGCAATGTTTATTGTATGTACAACTAAAATTATTCTGTATAATATAATATTATTTGAGTTAACAGCATTAGATTTACTGTATGTTATTTATAATGGGAAAAATAGTTTCGGTTTTAGTTTTCAACTCACCTTTTGGAGAGAATTAATGAAGAAAACCCAAGTACAACTGTATTTTTTTTTTATGTTCTCATCCCTCATAAAAAGCTTTAAAATGACTGTTTTCCAGAAGTTGTGTGCAGAGTTCTGTAGAATCTTGCGGCTCTTACCACAACAACAAATACCTCAAATCTACAGTTGCTCTCTTATCTAGCCTGTTTCTTCCTGGGCTTTACTACAGCCAGCTGTCAAACCAGGCACAGTGCTGGTACTTCAAACATGATCATGCTTGTTAAAGACGTTGCTGTTAAATCTGGAGCACAGTTCCGACGCCTGCCACAAGAAGGGGCTGGCCATCTGCCAGCTGTACCTTCTTATTACGGCTGAGCAAACATACGTGCAAGCACAGGAAGGGTTACGTTCTCAATACCTAATTCAAACAACATGGCTACTTCCTATGCAGCGTACTAATCAAGTGCCACAAAACCTGTGCGGTTATGTACTAAAGTGTACTTTTTAATGGAGTAAATGGAATTAAAAAAGCCTAAGAAACATTTGTTGGACGTAAGTGAGCTTAGAGAGAGCTACTGTGTAGTGAGAGGGTGCGGATGGTTGTTTAAATATTTTGTCAAGCAGAACTAGTATATTTAAAATAATCATTTGTTTTATTTTGTAGAAAATGGGAGATCCAGATAGTATAAACAATGTATATCCTTGGATTTATTTAGGGATGCACAATCTTTTTATTTCAGGTTGATATTAATGCCGATAACTTATTAACATCTATAATATTTACATTTAACTGCAGTTTGTGCACACCTTTCTTTGCAGCTAGTTTAGGGACAAATCTTAGTGGCGCAGCCACCAGCATAGTGGCCTTGTGGTTAGAGTGTCCGCCCCGAGACTGGGAGGTCGTCAGTTCAAATCCTGGCCGAGTCATACCAAAGACTACAAAAAATGGGAACTATTGCTTCCCTGCTTGGCACTCAGCATCAAGGGTTGGAATTAGGGGTTAAAGGCCTACTGAAACCCACTACTACCGACCACGCAGTCTGATAGTTTATACATCAATGATGAAATCTTAACATTGCAACACATGCCAATACGGCCGGTTTAGTTTACTAAATTACAATTTTAAATTTCCCGCAGAGTTTCCTGTTGAAAACGTCGCAGAATGATGACGCGATGATGACGGGTGTTTGTGACGTTAGTGGTTGGAGGGGACATATTAGCCCAGCACCATCCATCCATCCATCCATCCATTTTCTACCGCTTATTCCCTTTCGGGGTCGCGGGGGGCGCTGGCGCCTATCTCAGCTACAATCGGGCGGAAGGCAGGGTACACCCTGGACAAGTCGCCACCTCATCGCAGGGCCAACACAGATAGACAGACAACATTCACACTCACACACTAGGGCCAATTTAGTGTTGCCAATCAACCTATCCCCAGGTGCATGTCTTTGGAAGTGGGAGGAAGCCGGAGTACCCGGAGGGAACCCACGCATTCACGGGGAGAACATGCAAACTCCACACAGAAAGATCCCGAGCCTGGATTTGAACCCAGGACTGCAGGAACTTCGTATTGTGAGGCACCACTTACGGCTAAAAGTTGTATCTTTTCATCGCGCAATTACACAGTATTTTGGACATCTGTGTTGCTGAATCTTTTGCAAATTGTTCAATTAATAATGGAGAAGTCAAAGTAGAAAGATGGAGGTGGGAAGCTTTTAACCTTCAGCTACACAAACACACGGTGTTTCCTTGTTTAAAATTCCCGGAGGTGAAGCTTTACTATGGATCAGAGCGGTCAAGCGAACATGGATCCCGACTACATGTCAACCAGCAGTTTTCGGTGAGAAAATTGTGGAAATAAGTTGCCTCTTACCGGAGAGCGTCCTCCTGCAGCTGCCGTGACTTCTCTCAGAGACTCTGGCGTCAACACACCCGTGGCCACACCCCTCCGACTTTAAGGTACTATTTAACTCACTAAAACACTAGCAACACAATAGGCAGATAAGGGATTTCCTATTGAAATGAAAGGACGGTTCCGGTACTTTTCAAAAGCAGTATAGTACCAATTTCAATCATTTATCAATTAGTATCGCAAACACACACGCACGCACACACATATAAATTTATATTTATATTTATACATACACACACACACATCCACTTTGATAAGTCGCCTGCTGAAAAAGTGTGGGCATCCCTGCCCTCCAGCCACTTATTATCAAACTCAGAACCCAAAGACGGACACTAACCTTTTTTCCTGCAATATAACCTCCTGCAGCCCCAAAGCTCTTGGTGAAGGTGCCCATCATCACGTCCACATCTTCTGGGTTCACACCAAACAGTTCTGTCACTCCCTTTCCTGTGGCCCCCACAGCTCCAATGCTGTGGGCCTCATCCAGGTACAGACACACCTTATATTTCTTCTTCAGAGCGATCAGCTCAGGTAGTCGCACCACCGAGCCCTCCATGCTGCCGACAAGGAATGGCATTAATGATGCAATATTAATTTGACATTTTAAATAGGTGATAGAAATAGGAGGAACGCAATCTAATGCACACATCAGCTGACTTATGGCACTTATGCCATTTAAAAAGGGGCATAACATGATTTTTTTTCTTAAGTTGAAACACGTCTGTGTTCTACATACAATTTTGCATATAATTTATTTTACAGACCTATCTTCAAGCCACTTTTTGGATCCCTCTGAAAATAAGCCGTTTTGAAAGACAGAGTTGTTAGATGCAGACAAATCCCTCCTCACCCTGCCCCTTCAAGCTGACTACACCGTAGTCCAAGCTATGTTTTGTACTATTTATCTCTTTTGAGTGACTTTTACCACACACGCACGCACACGCGCACGCACATGCACACACACACACACACACACACAAAATAATTGAATTGAATTGAAATATTTATTTCAAACCTGCACAGTACAACTAAACACAGTTTTTTGTTTTTTTTACATGTTGGCAAAGATATTTATGCAAGGCTTGAAAAGGGGTTGGATGATGCAGCTGCTTATAATAGCCCAACCCCTCTCACTCATTCCACATTTAATGGGTTGTACTTGTGTAGCGCTTTTCTACCTTCAAGGTACTCAAAGCGCTTTGACACTACTTCCAAATTTACCCATTCACACACACATTCACACACTGATGGAGGGAGCTGCCATGCAAGGCGCCAACCAGCACCCATCAGGAGCAAGGGTGAAGTGTCTTGCTCAGGACACAACAGACGTGACGAGGTTGGTACTAGGTGGGATTTGAACCAGGAACCCTCGGGTTGCGCACGGCCACTCTCCCACTGCGCCACGCCGTCCCTTTTAACATAAACAATATAATACAAGAACAAAACTCTATAAACAAAACAAGAAAAACTCTTGTACACTAACAATACCATGAGACAAGACAAGACGAGACAAAACACACACACACCTGGGCCCAAACACTCCCCGACCATACACCTCTCTCCCATCGCTCTGTGCTGAGGGCATCACTCTCTTTCCTCCTCGTACTTCTTTTTTAAACAGTGTTTTAAATTGAATCATGCTCGAACACGTTTTTAACTCGTCCCCTAAGTTGTTCCACAGATTGACTCCACGCACTGAAATGCACATTGATTTTAAAGTGGTTCTAAATGTAGGCAAATATAATTTGTTGTTTCCTCTTAAACTGTAACTATGGTGATCATCTCTGTCATGGAATAGGTTCTGTATATTGGATGGTAGAGAGTTTTTGGATGCCCTAAACATCATTTGAGCAGTTTTAAAATTGATCACATCGTTCAGTTTAAGTTGCTTTAAGTTCATAAATAGTGGATTTGAATGATGTCTGTAGTGAACATTGGAAACAATCCTGATGGCCTTTTTCTGCAGAGTGACTAAAGGCTGTAGATGTGATTCAAAACAATTTCCCCAGACTTCAACACAATAGTTTAAATATGACATGATAAATGAATGATAAAATAACAGCAGAGCATTGGTGTTCAATGGATGAAAGGATCTCCTCATCTTTCCAAGACATTTAGCAACTTTTTTCCTCAGGTAACTTATATGAGGTTTCCATGAGATATTTTCATCTATTACTACTCCTAAGAAAGAATTTTGATGAACATATTCTATTGGTGTATCATCAATAACAATCCTGATCGGTATATTACTTTTGCGATTGCTAAAGAGCATTATTTTGGTCTTCTTTAAATTCAGAGACAATTTGTTCGTATTAAACCAAGTTTTTAACTTTATCATCTCCTCAGTTACAGAAGTCAGAAGTTGCTTCACGTCGTCACCTGCACATGTAATTGTTGTATCATCAGCAAAGAGGATGAACTTCAGCAGCGTTGATACTTTACATATTTCGTTAATATATATTATAAACAGTGCGGGTCCCAGTATCGAGCCCTGAGGAACTCCATAGGTTAAGTTCATCAGTGTAGATTGATGTTGGTCCATCTGAACAATCTGCTGTCTCTCATTTAAGTAGCTCTCCAGCCATTTCCCTGCCAATCCCCTTATGCCATAGTTTTCCAGTTTATTTACCAAAATCTGGTGGTCAATGGTATCAAAAGCCTTTTGCAGGTCAATAAAAAATCATATGACAAATGTATTCTTCTCGATACCATTAGTAAGACATCTCAGATGCTATAGCAAAACCAGCGGGCTCACAGTGGTTTGATGTTGGTAGAAGGAGACGATGAAGGTGGAGGAGAGAGAGAGGATGTGAGGCTGCAGGTCTGGTGCTATACACTAAAGCTAAACCTCTAAAGAGTTTGTATTTCCAATGCTAGATCTAGGACGTATACATGTGTATCGGGACAAAAAAATACTTTTCTATCATATATCATGTTGATAACTCCACTGCACAGCTGCTAAGATCTCTTGTAAACAATAGTGGTTAAAGGCTACAAGCTTGGCTCCAAGGTACATTGCTAAGGTAGGCTGACCATATTCTGAAATCCCAAAAAGAGAACACATATATGCGTGCGAAGGTGGGCAACACGCCAAGGCCGGGACTAGGTGAAAATTTGCCAATTATACTTGAACTTGCTTTATCAATAATATATTTATTTAAATAAAGCAGTTTTTCTTCTCTGTTGACAGCAGCACAGGCGCTAGGAATTTTCAAAATGGGGTCCCATGGACCCCATCAAGTCAGAAAAATGGGGTACCACAGTAAATGTTTGGGGTCCCACTTTTTTGTAAGCGTTTTGAAAACAAATGATAAACGTAAGCAAGTGGGGGGTAGCGGGGGTTGTATATTGTAGCATCCCGGAAGGGTCAGTGTTGCAAGGGGTTCTTGGTATTTGTTCTGTTGTGCTTATGTTGTTACGGTGCGGATGTTCTCCCGAAATGTGTTTGTCATTCTTTTTAGGTGTGGGTTCACAGTGCGGCGCATATTTGTGACAGTGCCAAATTGTTTACACGGCCACTCTCACTGTGACCTGTATAGCTGTTGACCAAGTATGTCTTGATCAACGAGCAATCCACGATCTCGCTCTCTCTGTCTCTGCCCCTCCCTCACAAGTTCTGCTGCGTGCGCAGACGTTCACAATTTGTTTTGTTTTTAACCCCTTCTTAACCCTGTACGTACATTGAAAATACACGCAACCCTGACTCAAATCGCCGGACATTTGAGGCATTTAAGAAACCTCGCCCGGACACCCCGCACAGTCCCGCAAAAGAGGACATGTCCGGGAAAAAGAAGATGTATGGTCAGTCTAGCTAAGGTAATAAAGTATTGTATAATTTACTTGTCCGTTGCCAAACACAGTAGGAACTAATCCAATTAAAAGCAGTTTTTTGAAAAATCATTTTTAATTTTGCAGGAGACACTAGTATGACACTAAAAGGCTAAGCTAGCTACTCAACAAAGCAAGCTAACATTGCTAACATATTGGTTACACAATTTCTAATCTACTGTTATTACTTACCGTTTCATTTCATTAAAAGTAGTTTCTTGGAAAATCCATCATTATACTGGAGCAGGTTTGTGAAGCAGTAGTCTTTGAGGTGGTTGGCACACACTCTGAACGACTTCTTTACAGTTTAATCACCACGAATCAGAAAAGTTAAAAGTAAGGCACTTTTTATTTCAGATCAGGCTGTAAGTTTGTGTAATGACTTGTGCTGGTTAAAGCAACCAACAACAGAGCATTTTTCTTCACTGGGTTTTATCGTGGACATGTTGAGGCCTACAAACGCTCCTACATTGAGTAATGGCAGACTTGCGCAAAGCTTTTTGGGTAAAACTTTACCATATATAGAGATAACCGCAGACTTTCCGGGACAGAAAACGTCACAGGACATATTGAACCTCCAAACAGATAACTCTGCAATGTCTAACCGGTTTGATTTCAAATTTTCGGGACTTACACAAATCCCAAATACACAAATCACGTACCATCAGGTAAGAAAAGTTGGTTTTGCATAATAAGTCCCCTTTTAAAGTTCTGAGAGACTCAGCTCCTTATGCAAAAAAGAGGTGAAAAAAACGGAAAAGAAGAGTCATGATGAATTGAAGGAGCTGGGAGATTAGCCTAATCAACCTCAGTGGCTCCATTTAGCCTTGATTTGGAGCTAATGAGCAGATGGAGTCACTGAGAGACACAGTTCTTTTCAACTCTCCACTGAAATTGACACACCGTCTCTGTTAAGACCACCTTGGAGCCTTTACTTATAAAGATACCCCAACTGACACCAGATACTGAGAGACAATGGCATAGTGTAAGTGTGAGTGTGTGTGTGTGTGTGGTATATTAGCAGCTGACCTATAGATGCCTTCCACCATAATCAGGATTTTCCTCCAAGGTCTGTGGGTCCGAAGCTGTCCTGAGGAGATCGACTCTCTTAACTGCCGCTCTAAATGATCCATATCTAGACACGCACAAAAACATTAACATTATTTTTTTGTATATTCTATGGGAGTAAAACTTTATAAGTGCACTTTGATTACTTGCTTAGACACTGCTTATCTACGACTTGCAAACTTTGAACAGGAAATAGTTGACAATGATCTGATAAACTCTGACAAATAATCTCTTGAGCCCAGTATGCAAATTCATTTGAACATTTCAAGGAAATAAATACATTTCTCTGTGGCTTTTATGCGCCATATAATATTCACCAGCAGATGGCAGTATTTAATAGCTCTAGTAATTCGCAGGTCCTAACAATCTGTCACAGACCAATAATGAGCTTACTCACCAGGGAGCAGATGCTTTTCAGATAAAATTGCTTCCTGAAACCTTAACAGTGCATAATAATTCTACTCTTCCACCAATGTCGTCACACAGAGGGAAGTGGTAAGACTTGACAGAGAGAAAGATTGTTTCCTTCCTGACGCACTGATTGTAGATAAGCCACGACCTCTTGTGTCAAACCCTCTTTAATGCATGTGCATCTATAACATGATCTCATCATCTTTGCCTGAGTTTCAGTTTGCTAAAATGATACTAAAACCTGGTACTACAGCTTCCAATATGAATGCATACGTTTAGAAGTAGCACGTTTGTTTGTGGCAATGTACACACCAGTTTGTGGCAATGCACACACCAGTTCATGTACTTTTTGTATTGGGCACTAAAACTAACCAATATAATCATTAAACATGAATTATTCATCAATCTAGGGCCTGGTTTCGGGATTAATGTAGCCTACATTGTAAATATTGGTCTTACACTAATAAAAGACAGCATAAACAGTGAGTACAGGAGCTACAGAGGCAGTGAGCGGTCATCTGCTCTGCCTGAGGGCTCTTTGCCCTGTGGGAACTGCTTTGGAAGACCTATAACTGACTTGGCTTGTACCTGTCAGGATGCATTTAGTGTTAGCGGACTGTCTCGTCTGTCCTGTCTATTAGAAGAGGAGGCGATGCTCCTAATGTAAGCACAGCGAATGGTGTATCTTTCACGTTTAATAAATCACTTACCACATTTATTGAAATAACACACACCACTTTGACAATCTAATAGCAGGGTGAATTGCAGCAAGATGACATTTTCAAGTAATTAAATAGACCTTCAGTGTTTCTGCTGATGGATAAACACCATCATGACTGTAAAGTGAACCCAATTCATTAAAGCTGCTACAATTGCTGATCCAAACATAGAATGTTAAGTAGGTCTTTCCTGAGGCAAATCCTGTGCTGCAGAGAAAGTGATGTTTTCCTTACAACGCTAATAGCTTGGAATTAATATATATGATAATGAATAGACTAGATGGGGTTCATACACCTTACGCAAGGTCAAGTTCAAGCTCTTTTGAAGCACTTTACGAAAACTGCTGACATTGTATACATGTTCGAAAGAAACAGAAACAATGTTCCAGCTTTTCCTGCAGCCAAAAGCTTTGCTATGTTTGAAAAATACTCAAAATCAATTAAATTTATCACAATAAAAGAGCAGATTGTATAATGGAAACAAGCAAAGAAAAAAAATAAAAACAATGTGCAGTCCATATTTATGGCCATTAAGTTTGCAAACCATTCACTTACACACGTGATTCTCAATTGCTCTCAACCGTTTTCAGTGTGTGGCTGGTCTTTGACCGGTACAGATGTAACCTTCGCAAACGAGTCGAGTCTTTTACACTTTTGAACAAATGATGACAACCGATCTAAGTTGCAAGTTGTTTGTCGCCTATTGCACATCGCAATAAATTAGAATTTCATGCAAAATTTATTTTAATTAAAAGGTTGAAATAAAAGTGAACATTTACAGCAGACTTCAAACTACAGCTGCACGATTATGGCTAAAATAAAAACATATGATTATTTTTTATCAATATTGAAATCATGTTTATTTATCACGATCACTCATTATGTTAGGTAAAACAGTGTTACTCACTGGTCGGCAATTTCCTAATGGGCCCTGGAATTTATTGGACTATAACAATACTATGGTAATGTAATAGTCCAATAAAAGAGATAAATAAACATTGTTTAAATCAAACTCATCTTTGTGTTTTAGTTCATAATTTGTGTTCAAATGTCAGCTTTTAGTAATTATTAGCTCTATTTTTACATTTTTTATGATTTTTATGGGCGGAGGCATAAAAAAAACAAAAAACTGCCAAATTGGGTGGCGCAAGCGTCATCAATTGGACACCCTTGCTTAACTTAATCATACATTTGTCAGTAGGCCTTTAATCAACCACTTTGTTTTTGCTGATGATTTGGCAATCATATCTTCCAGTAGTGCAGAGTTCCAGCAGCTCCTCAACATATGCTCAGACTATGGAGTCAAGTTTGACCACAAGTATAATGCCAAAAAAAGTCTGCTAATAATTTTTAGAACCAAAAAGCGTAAAATCTTTATTTCCCAGGTTTCTATGTGTCTAATCAATCCCTGTCTATGTGCACCATTGCAAAATATCCAGGCCACATTACATGTGATAAGATGGAGAATGTGACTGACATACTTAAACAGAAAAAAATGCTACACTTCCAAGCCATAATGTTAGTGAAAAAATGTCATTACTGCTCTGATGAAGTGAAGGTGTACTTGTTTAGAGCTTACTGCACCCCGATGTACACAGCCCTCTTATGGGTTAGGTATACGAAAGAAAGCTTGCGGAAATTCCAGGTTACATATAATTACATTCTCTGAATCTATTGTAATTGTGAAAAATAGACAACTGTAAAAACCAATGTGTTCTGGTAAACCACTAATGGTTACAGTAACTAGCCGGTGGTGTTTTTGTTCTATTTTTTGCTTTGAAAAATGTAAATGTGAGCAAGCTGCAAACAGATCCTTTAAAGCAGGGGAGTCAAACTCATTTTAGCTCAGGGGCCGCATTAAGGAAAAACTATTCCCACCTGGGCTGGACGGTTAAAATCATGGCATAATAACTTAAAAATACAACTATGACAATCTCAGATTGTTTTCTTTGTTTTACTTCGGCCCAAAATAGAACAAGCACATTCTTAAAATGTACATATCACAAATAATCCTCTTGACAAAACACTTCAAGGTTAGTTGAAAAATCTGAGGAAAAAATTGGTGCAGTTTCAAAAACACCATGAAGAATGCAATATTTTTAGACTTAATGTCAGTGTATCTACAAAGCCAATAAACTTTAAGTCACAGCCCATCTAGGATTAAACGAAAAACAAAATAAAGCATGAATAAAAACGCTTCTATGCATCAACTACCATCCATCCATCTTCTTCCGCTTATCCGAGGTCAGGTTGTGGGGGCAGCAGTCTAGGCATGGAAGCCCAGACTTTCCTCTCCCCAGCCACTTCATCCGACTCTTCCCGGGGGATCCCGAGGTGTTCCCAGGCCAGCCCAGAGACATAGTCTTCCCAACGTGTCCTGGGTTTTACCCGTGGCATCCTACCAGTCGGACATGCCCTAAACACCTCCCTTGAGAGGCGTTCGGGTGGCATCCTGACGAGATTCTTGAAACACCTCATCTGGCTCCTTTTGATGTGGAGGAGCAGCAGCTTTACTTAGAGCTCCTCGCAGATGACAGAGTTTCTCACCCGGCGGAGGAAACTCATTTTAGCCGCTTGTACCCGTGATCTTGTCCATCGGTCGTAACCCAATGCTCATGACCATATGAGAGGATGGGAACGTAGATCGACCGGTAAATTGAGAGCTTTGCCTTGGCTCAGCTCCTTCTTCACCGCCACGGATCGATACATCGTCCATATTACTGAAAACGCCGCACCGATCCGCATGTCGATCTCACGATTCACTCTCCTCTCACTCGTGAAGAAGACTCCGAGGTACTTGAACTCCTTCACTTGGGGCAGAGTCTCCTCCCCAACCCGGAGATGGCACTTCACCCTTTTCCGGGCGAGAACCACTGAATGCATCAACCACCTTATTTGTCATTTCTACTGTTCACTTTTGTTAAATTTGCACAGAAGACCATCATTTTCACACAACTATATTGTCTCATGCAGCATTTTAATTGGTGTTACCATTTGTTTATTTTACTCCTTTTTGTTTTACATCGGGTCGAGGGGGAGTAGTTGCAGCCTTGTTTTATTTACCTTTGGCTTGGTATACTTGCTAGACCCGGTATAAACTATTTGCTTGCCTGACACATTCAGAACTGCTGTTTCTTTAATTTAAAAATGCAGCTCCATTTTACACTTAGCAAACTTATCTTGCGGGCTGCAGTAAACCTGTTCGCGCGCGGGCCTCTTTGACACCCCTGCTTTAAAGCATATATTAAATACAAACATTTTCCAAAGCTTGAAAGTGTAGTGATAATAAACACAAATGTAGTCTTGGCAATCTCTCACACATGCTTTATCTCAAATGATCATAGCTGCTGTGACCTACCGTTGTGTTTGTACACCTTGATGGTCGCTCCTGACAATCTTGCCCCTAAAATGAGCGAGGTGTGGTTGAGCTCATCGCTCAGGATTAAACAACCCTAGAAAAGAAGAAACTTAACTGAATTACTCTTGACCAGAATTAAATAATTACAGCATCAAAATGGTTGTGGGCTGTTCGTGTCGTGTTAAGCAGCCATAAAAGATGGGCTGCAGTGGATCGGTTTCCTCAGTTTTGTGGAACTCAACATCTCCTACGTCTTCTTTTCTGCAGCAAGTGACAACTCAGAGAGTTAATGAAATGTGTGCAAGTGTATCTACAAAAGGGTTCATGCAACCGATGATGTTTTGAAGATTTATCATTGGAAAGAATAGTAGCTAATTTAACGGGGTGCTCATTTTAAAATGGGTGAAATGATGGCTTCAAAGATGACAGCGCATGTGAATTCTTTTCCACAAAGTCCTTACCAACATATTCAACAGTGGAGTTTTAAGAATTTTATTTCAACCCTTCAAATTCATTTTTATGGATGGTGTGCGGACATCCCAGTGGCCTGATCTCTTGTCCAGCTGTCATTCTAATGCAAAGGGTGTGTTGGTACTGCCTGTCCCTGTGGGTCAGAGTTGGCAGCGTGGGTTGACCCTCACTGCCCCTGCAGGGTTGCAGTGGGGGCGGCAACCTCTTGAGCTGCATAAACGGCCGCACTTCCATCAGCTCAGCAGTCCCCTTCCTCCTGTCCAGTCCAATCACTGATATCCATGCTGCGTGTTGCCCCTGGTAACCCATGGCTATCTGTATGAGCTTGACTGGTGTGCCGACAGGCTAATAATACCCTTGAGAGGCGCTCTTAACAAAAACATAGCCCTCTTTGTCTCTGTATCTGAAGGCAGCTATGTATACCCAGAGCCAAAACCTCCTGGCTACTGTACTGTTTAATTATGATTATTTTAATTATTGGGGTGAGTCGAGATTTGCTCAGAGCTGAGTGAAGTTGACTGTTATTCATTAATTTAGGCCATATGCAAGAGAGGAGCAAAAGCCGGGCTAATTACAATAATATCTTCTTTGTTACAAGTGTCGGCAGTAAAGCAGGCATTATTTCCTTTGCTGCGCTGTGTAGCAATTATTTACCTTGCCAACAAGTGCAGGAATGTTCATGGAGTTAGTGGCGAACCCCATCCCAAACACCATTGAGGACTCCACTCCAAGGAAATTAGCCACTTGCTGCTCCAGCTCTACGTGAATGTCCAGCGTACCTACAGGACAAAAATTAAAACGGTTTTCCACAAAATGACAACATTATCGGTCTTCAGACTAAATTTAAAAAAATAAAAATAAAAAAATAAAAACGCACAATCCATCACCATCTATTTTTCCATTTTCTATAGCACATATTCTCTTTGTTGGAGCGCATTGGAGTTGACTCACAACAAAAGGCAGACTACAATGGACTGATTACCTGATATTTACAGTCCAACAATGCAAAATGTAGAACATTTCTGTAAAATGTTCCTAAGGACCCTTAATATCTACAAAAACGGTGTAGCAATTTGTCATTAATAACACAACAATGCAATGCAGCTCTGTCTTTAGAGAGAATTGCATTATGCTCAAGTCCATGTGCCAAATCACATTGAGTTATTTGATTTCTCAATTTTGCTAAAAGCCTGATAGCATTTTTTCATGAGACAGCAGTATGCGGTCTCTTTAATGCTGGTGTGCACTTCATGATGCAAACTGAGTTTTAAAATTTTGCTCAAAACAGGAGTTATGGGTTAGCTCTTGAATTCAATCTCATGATCTCAGATCTAATGAATTTTCTTGCAAGTTATTGTATGATATTAAAACTGGTTACTCAATCACAATAGCAGACCACTACACTTAGTAAAGTACTCTGAATAACTGCACAGTCTTTTTATAGGACCATTTACTTCCTCCTTGAATTCAAAGCATGTGACTGAAGAAGTCTTTAAAGTGTTTACAACTCAATGGAGGAGCTGGAGCCCCACCTTAGAAGAGTTAATCATTTCTATACCCCAACCTTGATTCTGAATTGAATCCTATTAAAGAAGCACCTTTATACATAAGGCTTGTTGATAAAATGCGCTCCGTGGGTATACTGACAAATCTCTTTGTAAATAGCCATTGATCTGAATACATGCATCATTCTGTAACTAACTATTTGTTAATGATTGTAGGAAAAATCAAATCATGAGTTATTCATCAACACAACTCCAGCACGTTTTTTGTCCTCAAGGTGTTCGTTTTTCAGTATTTGATTCCGTGTCATTATTTAAAAAAATAATGAATGAATCATTATCAACAAATTGCTCTTACACATGCTAGATAAATGTGTGCTTTTAACTCAAGTCAAAATATTCTAGCGATTTCTCCAACAGCCTGCAACTATTATGTCCTAGTGAGTGAGTCACACATACCTGTTTTGAATGGCAAGTGCTGTGCTGTGCTAGCAAGAAAACAATAAACTGGCGAAGAGATTCAAACTTCAAGTAAATCCCTGGTGTTGTTTGTTGTTTGCTACCAGTCATATAGCTGCAAACAGAAAATGACCAGAGCACATAAAATTGTCTCTGCTCACCACCATTTTCGTGCAAATTTGATCTTTTTGTGCTTTAGTTCAATGTGGTATCGCAACAAGCAGCATTTCATGCACGCTCTTGATGAAATAATCCTATTTCTATAACATCAAAGTAGGGTTGTCCCGGTAACAAAATTTAAATCGATAATTCTAGATACTTTTCTAAATAAAGGGGGACAAAATGGCATTATTTGCTTTATTTTAACAAAAAATCTTACGGTACATTAAACATATTTTTCTTATTGCAATCAAAGAACAATTTTGTCCTTAAATAAAGTAGAACATAATAGACAACTTGTCTTTTAGTAGTAAGCAAACAAAGGCTCCTAATTTGGCTGCTGACGTATGTCATAATTATGAGGGCTAAGCGATAGAAAATGGATTATTACTCTACTTGTTCATTAACAGTTAATATCTGCTTACTTTTTAACATGTTCTATCTACACATCTCTGTTAAAAAGTACTTAACACCTATTCTTCTGGGTTTGTGGATACTTTACATAAGTTTTGAATGATACCACACATTTGGGTATCGATCCGATAGATACCAAGTAGTTACAGGGTCATACATTGGTCATATTTAAAGTCCTTATGTGTCCAGAGACATATTTCCTGAGTGTAAAAACACAATATAAAAAATAAAAAAAGGAACCAAGATTTTGCGGTTGAAAATATCAATGTCATCATTGTTGTATCGACTACATACAGTCTTGTATCATTACAGTGGATGTCAGGTGCATATCCACCCATGGCATTTGTTTACATTGAGGAGTGCTACCCTGTTAGCGGTGAGATATTGTATCCTCCTACAGGGTGTAGTGAAGCGTGTTTAGCTATGTTTAGCTGCAGGACGATACTTGTAAGAAACTTACTTTATCTGTCGCCACGGAAGCGGAGATTAGTAATTTAGAAGTAGCTAAACACTGCCGACAGCAGATGGACGTTAGCCTGTGGCTATGTAGAACTTCTTGTAGAGCGCTGTTTCAGTGTTATAGCTTCACATTCATTGTTAGATTTTAATTCAAAATGCATCCATTCTCCCCTTTCTGTCAACACAATGTGTCTGCTAGTAATTACGTCGTGATTGTGCGTTGCCGAACATGCTCCTCTGCTTGTAAAACCAACAATGTCATAACCTAACAACAGTGCTCGGTCATCCCTGTTAAAAAAAAACAAAAACAGTACAGTACTGTTTATGATTCATTAGTACCGCGGTACTTTATTAGTACCAATATACCGTACAATCTTACATCAAAGCATGCTTTTCTATATGTGGATCATGTGTTGTCATATACAAACAGCCTGCATTACTTCATTAATAGTCTGCCCATGTGATGCCAGCGCAGAACACCTATTTGTATTCAAATTTTTTGATATGGAATAAAATGTGGAATTAAAGGTGTCATTTCTCCAACTGTGACACAGCAATTTTTAGTAATTAATATTTGACTAGACATTATTGGAGAAATACTTCTTATTTCTGCAACTCCCAGTTCACTACTGTAAGTGAAACAAATATTTTAAATTGTTTAAAGAAGAGAATAGCATTTAAAAAAAGAATTTAATTATATTTGAGAGGTTTAAAGCCATCAAAACAAATACATATATTGTATAAATAATGATAATTTGGCCTTTAATTTCTCCTCTTTATGCTAATATTATAAAAACGCCATGCAGTAGTCCGATGTCCCTTCAGCAGTGTCATAAAGCAAACAGTGTGGACAAATACTTTTCTCAGACATTCCTAAAATGCAACCTGTTGGGCTAGTTCATGCACCATTGCATTACAGCAGCAGTCTGATGGTTAGGCTTTCGATTTCATCACAGCAGCACAGGGACACAAGAGCTAGAGAGCCCATCCCTGAAAAAAAAAAGCTACTGCCACGCCATCAGAAACTAGACTTTTAGAAGATAATGTGCCATTCAAAATTCATTGAACGCCTTATATCCTTTACTTTGATACAGGACGCTCTAACACTTCTCTTCACATGTGCTATTTTTGCATCCCGCCTAATGTCCAGGGTGTTTCATAATGTTATAAGATGTAATTTCCCAAACACACTGGACGAGCATATAATGATCTCAGCGTGTGCCCTCGCGGTACATAATTTAACAAAGTGTGAATAATTTATACAACGTTGCAGCTACTGAAAGATAATTAAACTTGCAGACAATATGAATCACCAAAAAGATAATAAATGATGGCGTATGTGATGAGGTAAATGGGAGTTTCATTTCAAGTTTGCAACTCAGCCTAATTGTGCTCTCTCAGTGTTGTAAAGCGGATGCACATATAAAACTTCTGAAGCAGTGTGAGACAAAGTGGAAGAGACGGTACCATATGGATTAATGGCTTTGCAGAGACGAGCTCGACAGGACAAAAGGCCCTCTTGCTTACCTGTTTCCTGACGTGTGCTACACACACCGACTCCATACCGGCGTGTTTTTTCCGCCACCGTTTCAAGGAACTCAGCGTTGTTCTCTGCAAACCCGAGGTAGTTGTAAGAGCCCATGTTGATAACATTGTGTATTGTCCTGCCAGTTAATCTGCAAGCAATTAAACATTTTAAACAATTAGTATATACCTCTTACACGTTCCCTATGAGCCATTCCAAACAAGCAAATAAACATCCAATTAAAAATAATTTAAAATTATAAACTCATTACATCAGCTGTGATTTATTAATAGAATGTGCGATACTAGATGTTATTTAACCCAAACACTCTCCTCAGGTACAACATAAATCAAACATCTCACTTTGAAGAGGAATCTGTAGATTACAAAATTAACTCCAAGTTCACTAAAGATTAGATGCTGACATTAATAGAGGCATACAACCCTAAATTTGATAAAATGTGGACATCCTCCTCCTGTATTTAGTTTTAATTCTATTAGAGACTTTCAGAACGGTTTACATCATGCCAGCTAAATAAATCCATCAATTTACACATTCCAATTTAACAGACAAGATGACCCATGACTACCTTATTTACATTAAACCTGTAATCTACAATTACTGCTATTCTGTGAAGTCTACATTACTACTTATCTTATACTTTGTGGACCCACTGGAATTAGGGCTGCAACAATTAGTCGACATTGTCGACAATAAGATTTTTTGCCGACAATTGTATTTGTATCCTCACACTTTACATGATAACATGTAAAGTGTGAGGATATTTCCTATTATTCTTGTTAAAAAATGAATACCTTGCTCATTTTGCAAAGCGGACCTTGTTTTTATGGCAGTGCATGTGTGATATGTGAGCATTTAAAGCGGAAACATGTCGAGGACTATCATTTTAGCCAAAATCAGCCAGCTAAACTTTGTCTACATCAATTCAAGTACTTCTTAGAGCAGCGTCAATTTGCACTGCCAAAAAAAAGGCATGTGAACAAATGCGAACCGCGTGCGTACACACAGACACATAGAGACAGACATGCACCAATGTGGAGGTTTCAGAAAATTAAAGATACAATCTACTAAATAGCCAACATTTTAGGAATTAATCAAATGTAGAATTCTACACATTAAGTCAATTTGCAATGCCATAAAAAAGGCACTTTAACAAACACGAACTGTGCGTGCACACACTACACCATTAAAATCAAGTGTAAGATTACTAAATAAGTGTTTATATTTGAGTGGGCCCTTGGACCATTGGTAGTGGAAATGTTGGGCCCCAAGGCCAAAAAGATTAAGAACCCCTGGTTTAACACAAGTATCCGACATTGTAACAACATTTATAACTCAAAAAAGAGGAAAAAAATAATCACAAATACTCTTTAAATCGTTTTTACAAAAAACTAATCCAAGTATGTCCTTAAGGACCTCTCTAGGTTAAAAACAAGCAATTGTCCGACATATCTTGGTAAAATGAAGAGTTAAGATTAAGAGATAATAACTATGCTGTGTCATCCAAACTTTAAGTATTCATTATTGAACAAGAGGTGTGTCCAAATAATTTTATCCCTATATTGTTTGGAGCTGATGGCCAAGTCCAGTTTCCCGAGTCTCGGGAGAATCGACTAACAAAAGCTTCTAATTGATGTAAACATTGTTTTAAACAAAGGGACACGTGGTTAACAAACACCAGATGGAGATACTGGGGCAATTCAAGATTAGTCTCTTATATAGGAGATTGAACAGAGACATCAATTCACATGTGTTAAGAGTTCATCTTTTCCCCAATGTCTTTGCTGAACTTTCCAGGGAGAAAAATATTTGTAAAACCTTCAGAAAGCTTGTACGTGAATGAAAGATGACCGACTGGCAGGGCTAGTGTGTCTAAATTGTCAGTACCTGAATGTCCAGTTGTAGTCATCAGAAACTCTCTCCATCAGGTCCAAAACAGGTCCTGGTAGGCTGCATATGGGTCGGTTCCAGTTGTCTCGTACTCTCATGTACAGGTTCCGAGTGTAGAAGTTCTCAAAGTCCTGGTAAAGTGGAACGAAATCCTGCGAGCAGACAAAATTACAGTACACTTAATTTCTCATTGCATTTGCATTCACCCATAAGCATTCGATTCAGTGAAGCTACTGCTAGTAAATATTTAATTTGATAGACTTTTCCAAACAAGTGGCTTTTTAAAACCTTCCCCAACAATTACATTAATTTATTTAGACCATTAAGTCAGTAGCTATTAAATTATAAAATGATATTGCTGAATATATATGTCTCATATAAAAAGTTTATTGTATCTATAATATAATTTATTGATCATGTTGACATGCACACAAATGGAGGATTGTTTTCCATTGTCTGTCTTTGCAGCAGGATCACCTCCATTCTCACAGACATTTGTGCAAAAGTTTGCACAAACTTTCGAGACAGGATAAATACAGACACAAAACAGTGGCTACAGAACATATTCAGTCTTGAGAAATTACATTGCGAACGCTTAAAGATTATATGTGCATCTAGTAGATGCACATATAATCTATAATATAGATGCACGCTCTATTTTTTATCATTTTGGAGACTAACTTGCTTAATTGATCCGCTTTGTGTCTGCTGCACGTTTTAATACATGCAAACTTTTAGTAGATCAGGCTCTAACTACACAAAACACAATAATTACAGCCCAACAAACGCACATGGGGCAACACATCATGCAGCTTCCTTTAAAGGTGAACCGCACTTAAAAAAAAAAAAAATCCTATCTCTCATAATCCTTATGTAAGACAAGAACACTTTTGTTTTTTTATGCATTCTAAGTCGTAAAATATGATGGCTAAAATAATCCAAAAACCTCCGACAACACTTCAATTACATCTCGTGACCTGAATATTGACAAAGTATTGGCGATATTATTACTACAAGTGCTAATGCAGACAAACTATTTTTACACACGCTGTGATCGCAGAGAGCTAACAAGCTTATGCTGTTGCAGTATTTACATACTGAACCGGTGAGCTGCTGCATCGCCTCTGAGTTGGTTAAAGTTAATTGTAGATTTAAAAAATCATGCCTTTCACCTGGATAGTAAAAAGTTGTGGCCATAAACCAAGAAGTTGGTCAACTTTGACATTCAACTTATACCAGGGGATGGCGAGAAAGACACAAAAAGACGCTTGATTGCGACACTTTTTTTCAACACTTTGTTAAGATTATGATTAATTCTTAATTTAAACCGGACGATAAAAACATCCCATCAGTCGGCATCTCAGTGAGGGCAGACATTAATAAGATACATATAGATGTAACGTGTACCGGTATATAAAACAATGACAGAGGCACAATGACAGAGGCTTTTGGATTTTTTTAGAGCGCTTTATTGGCTCCCAAAAGTGTTTATTTATGAGTTAGAATGCATAAAAAACTAACAAAAGTATGTGTTCTTGTCTTACATAAGGATTTTGACTAATAGACAAAACTATATAAAAGTGCAGTTCCCATTCTTACCTATTGGTACATGTTTTATGTATTTGGGATCTGAATAAGTTCTGAAATCGAAAATCAAACCATGGAGGCATGGCGGAGATATTTATTCTTCATACTTCCTCCAAACGAGTCGTTAGAAATTTGCCCACCTTCTGACATTTTCCAATCAGTGGCGTCAGCATATAGCTCCATATGTGGTAGAGATTAAACTGAAGAGCTTTGTGCTAGTTCACCATTGTAGTCTGACATTGCAGCCAACAAGTTCCTTAGTTTTCCAGTCTGGCTCGTATATGCACATGAATCCTCAGCTGTTACCATTTCTAATAAAAAGTAGCATATAGTTTGAAGTCATATCTGTCAGTAGACTCGATATGAGAGCGCTAAAAACTACAACATGGCTGACAGGGAGCACACCTAATCGAAGTGGATGCATGTAAATAAAACCGCTCATAAAAAGGCGCATCCTGAAGAGACGGTCAGAAAGCATCTTTGAAATGGTCTGTAAAACATAAACTATACAACACTTTGAACAAAGAACCACTGTTACAGGCTATGTAGACAACAAGTAAGTGTTTTAAATGTAGAAAATAAATGATAATATTGACCACTTTATGCAAGATGAAGTGTCTCTCTCTGGTCATCACTGGGAGAACTCAACAGTGCCAAAACATTTTTTTTACATAGTACTTTATTTGAAATAACATATGGCCTACCATAGCTGCTGGTAGAAAGTTAAAACATTGAGTCATAAGGTTAAAACGTGATTCTGATTTCAGAAGTGAATGCTTTCAGCCGCACCCTGAATCTACTACCTCCAGCGGACTCCAGGTAAATTTAATTTGAGACCCTTGATTTAGACCAGGGGTAACCAACCCGTTGATCACGATCAACCAGTCGGTCTTTGGGACCCAATCGGTCATCACAAAAATATTAGAAAAAAATTATGTATTCACATGACATCGGTGACACCCCCACGTGGAGAACGAACAACAGACGCACAAACAGGCACGCATTTTAACCCCTGAAAACGCCCGCATGCCTTGCCTCTCTCTCTTCAGCCTCACATTCTCCGCTGTCAACAATGCGACCACACCCCCCGAGCATGGCGGCACACTTCACCCGCTCCTCTCGCAAACGAGCATCACATGATGTCCTCATAAATCATTGAGCTGCAACACTGCATTAGGGCTGACTGTTGCGACGTATGGGACAATTTCTAGCATCTTCCTGCATGGAGGAGTTGCATTTTGGGGACGCATCATGAGAAATGCGCCCACACTTTCTGGCCAACAATCAATCTGACAACAATCAATTGGCTTCCTTTCGCTCTCTCTGACATCACATGGACAAAGATACGACCGTCTGGAGGAAAGTTCTGTGGTCAGATGAAACAAAAATTGAGCTGTTTGGCCACAACACCCAGCAACATGTTTGGAGGAGAAAAGGTGAGGCCTTTAATCCCAGGAACACCAATCTACCGTCAAGCATGGTGGTGGTAGTATTATGCTCTGGGCCTGCTTTGCTGCCAAAAAAGAACTGGTGCTGTAAATGGAACAATGAAAAATTAGGATTACCTCCAAATTCCTTAGGACAACCTAAAATCATCTGCCCGGAGGTTGGATCTTGGGCGCAGTTGGGTGTTCCAACAGGACAATGACCCCAAACACACATCAAAAGGGGTCAAGGAATGGCCAAATCAGGCTAGAATTAAGGTTTTAGAATAGCCTTCCCAAAGTCCTGACTTAAACTTGTGGACAATGCTGAAGAAACAAGTCCATATCAGAAAACCAACAAATTTAGCTAAACTTCACCAATTTTGTCAAGAGGAGTGGTCAAAAATTCAACCAGAAGCTTGCTTGGAGCTTGTAGATGGCTACCAAAAGCGCCTTTTAGGAGTGAAACTTGCCAAGGGACATGTAACAAAAAATATTAACATTGCTGTAGGTAAACATTTCTATATATTGTACATATATAGTATGCTCCAAGTTATATCCTAGTTTAATTTCTTTAGTATGGTCACTTCAGAAAATATAACAAAATGGTTGCTGAAATGTAAAAGGTGTACTCACTTGAGGTACTGTATACTATATGGCAATACAGTGGCAGTTTATGGGTTGTCTACCATCTGAAGCACATAAACAAAGTGGGATCTTCAATCCTCTGAGATTTAATTAGGTCTTAAACAGATTCTCCCAGTAGTGTGTCGTCTCACCCTTGGCAACAACTACTGTATATGAAGAACTACATGCATAGAGAAGGAGACGGAGCTAAAGAGCAAACATTTAATATAAACAGGGAAAAACAAAATGTGTTGACACCCTAGGCACACAGACGCCTCTGTGCCAACTGTGCATGTGCGTGTCTCTGCAGGATGGCTGTATGCGGGCAATACACTGATGACTGCAGCGACTGCAACGTACCTTCTGTTCCTCTCGTTCCTGGGCGATATTGCGTTTCTCTAAGCCCACAGCTCTGAGGAAGTCTCTAAAGTAGCCAAAGAGGGTGACGATGCCAAAGCCCAGGTACGTCAGGACAGCCACGTGCATGGGGGCCTTTTCGAAAACTTCCTGTCTGTGTTGCCCAAAGGTGACTGCTGGTCCCTGGACATGTTTCTATAAAAAAAAAGACCAACAAGCGCAGTCATATATTGTGATTTAGAAATGACTGTTAACGCTATTAAAGTTAATGATCACTACCTTCTGCTTTTCTCTCCCCCGAGTGCATTTGCGCTCTCCTATGCCAACTGCTCTCAGGAAGTCTCTCAAGTGGCCAAACAGAATGACAATGGATGAGCGAAGGTATAACAAGACCTCAATGAGCACGGGGACATGTTTCGAGGACTCCAGCCTGTGCTG